>NC_047679.1:75476131-75776131 GCF_011762505.2 Arvicanthis niloticus | reverse complement strand
GGAGAGAAGTGCTACTAATATTTCCTGGTCAGTCCCTCCTAATTTTCATCTATAGTAAATGTATTTACTAGCCAGCAGGACTGACTCCTATTTTACTGGATTTCTTGACAATAGCTATTAACTCTTAGACCTTTTTATCTTTATACATTTTTCAAGTATTTATGAGACTTTCAAACATAGAAAAATGGTGGTGGTGATGGTGGTGATAGTGGTGTGTGTGTGTGTGTGTGTGTGTGAGAGAGAGAGAGAGAGAGAGAGAGAGAGAGAGAGAGAGAGAGAGACAGAGAGAGACAGACAGAGACAGAGACAGAGAGACAGAGAGACAGAGACAGAGTAAGTATACTATGAGCTCTTGCTAAATAGGCTCAGGTTATAAATAACATTTGAACAATTTTCCAAATGTCTGATTCTTCAGATGATTGTTAATTCTTATAGACACTGAGATTTGTAAAATAAAATGCCTGATTGCTAAGACACATATCTGTCAGAGCAGTACACTTACTATAATGCACTCTTAAAATCTCTGGCACAAAAGGGTAAAGTATTGGAATAACTATGATAAATGGAATTATTATGTGTGTTGCCTAAAATGCTGCTTTCACTTGAGGTTGTTATATTTTGGAGAGATTTTTATATCCTGTAATGAGCTCACAAAATTTTCTATAGATTCTTATTTATCAAACTCACATTTTTTGAAATACAATTTAAATTAAAAAATAATTTTAAGTATATAAATAATTTCAAATGTGTGTATATATACTCCCAACGTAATTCATTAGTGTGATTAATTCTATTTTAGTCTCTCATTTGTATTATAACATAAGCACTAAAATGAAAATTTCCAAAGTAAGTGGAAGGCAGTTATAAATTTAAACAACAAAATAATTTGTGGACATACTGAGATTGATAACAAAATTGCTAGTCTCTAGTTCCAAACAAATTTTCTTAATTCAGAAACATATAGCAAGATAAATAGTGACTTTTATTGATATTTTATATTTTGTGCAACTATTTAATGAGTTTGTACACATCTAATTCTTAATAATAAAAGCTCTTATATCCTGATATTTTTCACACATGAAGGGAAAGAAAGATATTCAAACATAATGATAAATTACTACAGAGAAATTTAATTTTAGAACCATTTCAGATAATTCAGTATTGATTATAAATTATCTGAATTCCTATAAGTTCCATTTATGGACTCAGAGCTCCTATGTTTTGCTACCCTATGGAAGTATTACTTTCACATTCTGGTTAACTAAATCCCATTTATAAGATTTGACTTAGAGAAATCCAATGTTTCCATGGTCATACTGTCTATCACCTATTATTTTCTTAGTGAAACAACACCACCTGGCTTCTTAACTACATGGAAAATTTTTTCAGTGGGTTTTTAGTTTTGTGCCAAAATGGTACTGTTTTTTCCTGGGATGACAGCTAGCTCTGGTATTTGGCTGATCTCCAGGTATGTGTTTGATAGACCCTGTTTTACATTAAAGAGAAAGGATATCATTACACTACACCAATATATGAGGAAAAACTGCCACCAAAAATTTTATTTCAGCTGCTAAGCTTGGGGTTTGATTTTGTACTACTTGCTGCATTTACTAAAAATTAAGAAAGTTTATTCTTTAAACATTATTGAACATAAAATGCACACAAAAGAGTATTTATAAGTTAAGTGTAAGATATAATGAATTATAATAAACACTCTCATACATCAACTTTAAAAAGTACCAGTATTTTCATTTTTTATTTAATTTTTTATTTATTTACACTACAGATTTTATTCCCTTCCCAGTCCACCCTCCAAATGTTCCACATCCCATACCTACCCCTCTGCCCCTGGCCTGCAAAAGGATGTCCTCACCCCCCAATCCTTACCCCACCAGACCTCAACTCTCTCCAGTCTCTTGAGGGTTAGGTGCATCTTCTCTGACTGAATCCAGACCCAGCAGTCCTCTGCTGTTTATTTTTTAGGGGCCTCATATCAGCTGGTGTATGCTGCCTTGTACCTGGTCATCCAGGGTTTGATAGATCTTAGGGGTCCAGGTTAATTGAGATTACTGGTCCTCCTACTGAGTCACCCTCCTCCTCAGCTTCTTCCCGCTTTTTTCGCTTTTCCTTAATTAAACCACAGGGGTCATCAGCTTCTACCCATTGTTTGGATGAAAATATCTGCATCTGCATCTTTTAGGTGCTTGTTGGGTCTTTTTGAGGGCAGTCATGCTAGATCTATTTTGTGATCTCTCTATAACGTCAGTAATACTATCAGGCCTTGAGGCCTTCCCTTGAGCAGGATCCCACTTTGGTCCTGTCACTGAACCTTCCTTTCCTCAGGCTCCTCTCCATTTCCATCTCTGCAGTTCTTTCAGACAGGAACAATTATGGGTCAGAATTTTGACTGTGGGATGGCAACTCTATCTCTCACTTGATGCCTTGTCTTTCTGCTGGAGGTGGGCTCTACAAATTTCCTCTCCCCCCTATAGGACATTTCATCTAAGGTCCCTCCATTTGAGTACTGAGAGTCTCTCAACTCCCAGGTATCTGGTATATTCTGGAGGCTCCCCCCAACCGCCTCCCTCCCTCCCAAGTTTGCTTGCTTTCATTCTTTCTGCTGGCCCTCAGGGCTTCAGTCCTTTTCCCTCACCCAATACCAGATCAGGTTCCCCTCTTTCCCCCACCCTGTCCACTTTCGCTCCCGGGTCCCTCCCTCCTTCTCTCCTATGATTGCTTTCTTCTCCCTCCCAAGTGGGACTGAGGTGTCCTCATTTGGACCTTTCAGCTTGTTGACCTTTTTGAATTCTGTGGACTGTATCTTGGGTATTCTGTACTTTTTTTTTTTTGGCTAATATCTACTTATTAGCAAGTATATACCATGCATGTCCTTTTGGGTCTGAGTTACCTTGTTCAGGATGATATTTTCTAGTTCCATCCACTTGCCTGCAGAACTCAGGATTTCCTCATTTTTAATAGCTGAGTAGTATTCCATTGTGTAAATGAACCACATTTTCTGTATCCATTCATCTGTTGTGGGACACCTGGGTGTTTTCCAGCTTCTGGCTATCACAAACAAGGCACCTATGAACATAGTGGAACATGTGCCCCTGTGGAATGGTGACACATCTTTTGGATATATTTCCAAGAGTGGTATTTGCTAGGTAGGCCTTTTTCCAATTTTCTGAGGAACTCTCAGATTGATTTCCAGAGTGGTTGTACCAGTTTGCAATCCCACCAGCAATGGAGGAATGATCCTCTTTCACCACATCCTCACCAACATGTGCTGTCACCTGAGGTTTTGATCTTAGCCATTCTGATTGATGTAGGGTGGAATCTCAGGGTCGTTGTGATTTGAATTTCTCTGATCACTAAGGACTTTGAATATTTCTTTAGTTGCTTCTCAGCCATTCGAGAATCCTTTGTTGTGAAATCTTGGTTTAATTGTATACCCAATTTTTTCGTTGGGGTGGTTGGATTTTTGGTGGTTGGCTTCTTGAGTTCTTTATGTATTTTGGATATTAGCCCCCTATCAGATGTGGGGTTAGTAAAGATTTTTCCCAAATCTGTAGGTTGCCAATTTGTCTTATTGACTATGCCCTTTGCCTTAAAGGAGCTTTCCAGTTTCCTGAGGTCCTATTTATCCATTCTTGATCTTAGAGGATGAGCCATTGGAGTTCTATTTAGGAAATTCCTCCCTGTGCCAATGGATTCAAGGCCCTTTCCCACATTCTCTTCTATTAAATTCAGTGTATCTGTTTTTATGTTGAGATCCTTGATCCACTTGGACTTTGTGCAATGTAACAAATATGGATCAATTTTCATTTTTCTACATACAGACAGCCAGTTAGACCAGCACCATTTATTGAAGATGCTTTCTTTTTTCCTTTGTATATTTTGGGTACTTTGTAAAAGATCAAGTGTCTGTAAGTGTGTGGTTTTATTTTTGGGTCTTTAATTCTATTCCATTGATTGTGTCTGTCTCTGAACCGATACCATGCAGTTTTTATCACTATTGCTCTCTAGTAAAGCTTGAGGTCAGGGATGGTGATTTCCCCAGAAGTTCTTTTATTGTTGAGAATAGTTTTTTTTTTTTTTTTTTTTTTTTTTTTTTATTGTTAAGAATTGCTTTTGCTATTCTGTTTTTTTTTTTTTTTTTCTTTCCAGATAAATTTGAGAATGGTTCCTTCCATGTCTTTGAAGAATTGTGTTGGGATTTTGATGAGGATTGCATTGAATCTGTAGACTGCCTTTGGTAGGATGGCCATTTTTACTATATTATTTCTGCTAATCCATGAGCATGGGAGGTCTCTCCATTTTCTGAGATCTTCTTTGATTTCTTTCTTGAGAGACTTGAAGTTATTTTCATACAGATCTTTTACTCATTTGGTTAGCATTACCACAAGATATTTTAGATTATTTGTGGCTATTGTGAAGGGAGTTGTTTCCCTAATTTTCTTCTCAACCTGTTTATCATTTGTATAAAGAAAGGCTACGAATTTATTTGAGTTAATTTTATATCCAGCCAATTTGCTGAAGTTGTTTATCATCTGGAGAAGTTCTCTGGTATAATTTTGGGGTCACTATCACATTTTTAAAATATTTCTGTGTACCCATTGTATTCTCTCACTGAGGTAAATTTCCTCACAAATTAGTGTTCACCAATCCCTTATTTTTCTTTATACTTTTACCACATGCATTTGTATCTCTAAACAGTAATGTCTTTAATTTAGTCCAGTGTAATCTTTATAGGACACAAAATGTGTCATGTGCTTGCATTTACGATTTTTCATTTGTACATTTTTTTTTGTGACAGAGTTTAATGCACCCTCAGAGGGCCAAGATGTCCCTATGTAGGAAAGGATGACATTAACATTATAATTCTCCTGCCTTCACTTTCTGAATACTGAGATTGCAGATGTAAGTTTGTATGCCACTGTGCCCAGTTTTATTTGGTGCTTACTGTCAATAGTTGGGCTTTGCTTTGGCTAGGCCAGCACATTACTAACTGACTTATATTCCTATTCATCTTTGGCCTTAAAAAATAAATAAATATTCCTTAGACTCATTTGTGTTATTTCATGACGTTATAATTCATTGTTATCTGTTGCCATACAGAAAATTTCAGTATCTGACCACTAAATAATGCAATTACTTGCTAGCTAAGATATACCTGTAATATTAGCACAGAGGAGGCTGTAGCAAACTTGCAAATTCCAGGACAGTCTGAGCCACGTAGCAAGTTTGAACCTAGTTCCTGCTACAGAGATAGATTCTCTCTTTTAAAAAATTCAAAAAAAAAAAAAAAAAGAAAGAAAATACAAAACAAAACATTTATTTCGATGGTCAATAGACACATGAAAAATATTTATTATTTTTATCCTTTAAAGCAATGCAAGTTAAAATTATGTTGATTATTCCTCACCCAAATCAGAATAGGGATTTTAAAAGCTATCAATTAATAACTTAGTAAAATTAATAAAATAATGATAACATTAATAAGTTAGAAATTAATAATAAACAATAAATAGCTACTAACATAATAATGTAAATAATACACTGATCATTCATATACACTCATACACTGGTGGTGATAATATGAACCAGTATAGCCACTGAAGCATCAGTAAGAAATGGTTTGTCAAAAACAAAGAATCAAAATACCTTAGTATCCAGTTACACGATTCCTGAGAATATCTGTTTATTGTAGTATTGTTCATAATAGCCCAGTTATATAAGCAGGCTAGGTGTCCTTCAATGTAGGATGTTAATGCAAGTTTATCCACTTGTGTATCTAGTAGTGAAATTTGATATGTTTTATTTTAATACTTTTATTAATTCTTGGAGAATTTTATCAATGTGATTTGATCATATTCACTTTTCATTCCTCCCCTTAACTCCTGACAAACTCATCCCCACTTTCCTACTCCCCTATCTTTCTATCCCTTTTTTCTTTTTAAAAATAACCTATCAGGTCCAATATGTAGGGCCATCCACTGGAGCATGGTTAACCTACTAGAGCCCATTCCCTTAAGAAAAACTGACACTCACTCCTCTGCCAACCATGAATTATTAATAACTACTCAGTAAGTGATGGAGAATTGCGAACACTTCTCCTATCTATATTGGAATGTTGATGCACTTGATATTATATAGATCATTAGCAAGCCACAACAGCTGCTGAGATTTCATGAGTACAGTGGCCCTGCCATGTCTATCAGACACTACTTCTCTTACTCCTGAGGTCCACCCTGACCACAGACTATTAAAATGTCTCTATTCCTTCTTTTATAATGATCCCTGAGCATTGTGAATAGGAAGTAATGTAGATGTCCCATATGTGGCTGAGTACTCTACAGATACTTACTCTGTGTGCTTGAACTAGTTTTGACTTTCTGGGTTAACCAGTGTCCATTACACAAAGAAAGTTTTCTGCAGAAGTCTGCCAGCTGTGTTAATCAATAGATATGAAGATAATAATTTGAAGAGATGTTTGGTCCTCTATCCATTTAGTAAAATGATGTTAGTAGGCTAATGTATGAGATTCCCCAACCACTGCTTATTAAACAGATTTGTTATACCAGACATATATTTCTTCCTGTGCTTAGGTCTTAAATGTAATCAGAAACTGGCTGGTTACTCTCATATCGTTTGTGCCATCATTGCTACTTATGGGTATATCTTGCCATGATGGCCACTATTGCACTTCACAGGATTCACCAGGTCTTTATCATTTTATCTTACCACTGTAGTAAATATAATATTCTACATAGAATAAGCTGCCAGATATGTGGAAGTTTATGCAAACAAAAGAAAAGAAAAACTTCAGTTATACTTTCAGATCACTTTTATTTGTCAATTATATGGTTTAAATATCCTTACTAACTGGATAGATTGTTTATTTTATGGCACATTTTAATGAGCATGCCTTTTAAACTTAAAATATAGTTACAGTATTTTAAAAGTTATGTATGTCAAATTAAATTTTACTTATTACTATTACTATGGGAGGAGTACATGTTCTATAGTACTTGGTGTGGGGGGAGTTAGAAAATATCTTTTTAAAGTTTGTTCTTCCACCTTAATGTGGGTGGAAGCATCAAACTCAGATCATCAGGCTTGCATTGCAAGGGTGTTGACCACTAAGCCATTATGCTAGTCCTGTCACTTGTATTTTATAACATGTGTGACTTTTTAAAATTCAAATATTTATTCACTTTGCATCCCAATATTAGCTTCCTCTCTTCTCAGTACCCCCTCACAAAGATGCCCTCCCCCATTCCTCTTTTGCCCTGGGTAATTGTCATCATGTCCCCCAAGTCCCTATCCAGTCTGTTTTCCCTCCATCCCCACCCTCTCCTGTGTCATCTACCCCCCAACCTCAACATATATACGTCAAATCGCTGCTGGACTAGGCACATACTCTTTCACTGAAGCCAGACAAGGTGCCCATGCTAGGGGAACAAGATACACAGGCAGGCAACAGATTCAGGGACAGCCCCTGCTTCAGTTTTTGGAGGACCCTCAGGAAGACCAAGCTGCATTTCTGGTACATATGTGCATGGGGCCTAGGTTCAGCCAGAGATTGTTTTTTAGTCCATGGTTTAGTCTCTGGGACCCCTCAAGGGATTAGGTTAGTTGACTCTGTTGGTCTTTCTATGGAGTCCCTCTCTTCTGGTCTCTTCATCCTTCACTAACTCGTCACAAGACTCCCAGAGCTCCCTCTAATGTCTGGCCCTGGGTCTCTGCATCTGTTTCAGTCAGCTGCTAACATAACAATGAAAGCATAACAGAATATTGTGAATACTGTCATGGATTAGTTTTTGCCCATGGGGTGGGTCTCAATTTTGGCCAGTCATTGGTTGGACATTCCCTTCATCTTTGTTCTATCTTTGTTGGTTCATGTCTTGTAATCAGGACACATTTCGGGTCAAAAGTTTTGTGGGTGAGTTGCTGTCCTTATCCCTCCTCTGGGAGTTCTCCCTGGCTATAGGAAGCGGTCAGCCACTTCAGGATCCATATGTCCCACTGCTAGGAGTCTCAGCTAAAGTCACCTCCATAGCATTCTGGGGCCTGTCCCAAGTCTCTGGCATATCTTAGAGATACTCTCCCCAGTCACTGGTGATTTCTGTTCTCTTTCCTCTGATTTCCCTATTCATGATTCTCCTGCCTCACTTGCTCTCACCATTTACCTCCCCCATTCAGTTGACCTGTGACTTTTAAATGCACTTTACCACCTTTAGTTGATAACTTTTTTTGACATTATTTTCTACAAGATTGTATTTTGGCTTTTCAATTATTTTAATTTTGAAAATATAATATAATCACACCTCCCCCTTCCTGTTCTTCCCTTGAAGTCCTCCTATGTATCCCTCCTTGTTCTCTTTCAAATTTATGTCCTTTTTTCATCAATTGTCATTATAATCTGCTCTATCCGTATAATGTCACTTGTATATATATATCTTTTCAAGGCTGAGTATTTGATATTAGATAACCAATTTGTGTGTTCTTCCCCAGAGAAGACTATTTCTCTCACTCTGCCCATTCCTTAGTTGCCTGTAGTCTTTCTATAGGGTTAAGGTCTCATGGACTTTCCCCCATCCAGTTTGGCATGCCTTTAATGTAATATTTATCTATCTCATGTTTAGGCAGCTATGATGGTGAGATTTTTATGGGTGTTACTTATGATACAGTCTCACAACATTCTTTCTCCCTGATCCTCTTGGTCTTATAATCTTTCTTCCCCTTCTTCCAGTTTTCCCTGAGCCTCAGGTGTTGGCTATTAGTGGTTTTGTTTTTTTCATTTTTGTAAGTATATATTAGGATGGAGCTCCCTAACTCTGTGTTTTGATTGGTTGTAGTTTTCTGTAATGAACTCTTTCTGATGCAAAGGGAAGTTTCCTGGATGAGGGGGTGAGGACTTTGCTTATATCTGGGTATAAGAAAAAATGTTATGACTGTTGTTAGGAATTGTGCTGGTTTCATAAAGTGGTGGTTGCAGATTCTCCTTAAGGAGATCCATGACTTCATTAGCACTGAGTAGTTGCTACATTTCCAAGACTAGGCAAGTTTCTTTTCTCATTGAGTGTAATTAGAGACCTGATGGTTTTTGGCAAGGTATGTGTGCACTATTCAATCCTTAAGACTATTATGTCATTTGAGTCATTGATGTGGTTCATAGTCATTATAAATGGATAGGACTGATGTTTGCCTCCCATCTTTGAAAGTTTGCATAGTACTTTCTGTTATCATAACAGCCAGTCCTCAGGGAAAGTGCAGATCAGTTTCAGCTCACCAGCCTTTGTTTGGGTCCTGTTCCTGAAGTGTATCCCTTTTTCAGTGATTGGGATATTTTAATCACTAAGGAAAACCTTAGAGATGGCAGTGTCTTGGAGAGCCCTGAACAACAACTCAAAAGAGGTCTCACCATGTCTGGTATTGGGATTTTTTATTAAGTATTCTTTGGCTCTTGAATAAAGCATTGTCATCCCAGATGAAAAAAGTTCATTCACACACACACACACACACACACACACACACACACACATATATATATACACACAATTACATATATTATATATTTTTACAATAGTTAATATCATGATTCTTTATAACTTTTCATACATCCTTTTTGCAATATTTCTCTCCTCCATTCTCATTATATATTTACCTTTCTCCTCCTCCTTTTTAAATTCTCTGACATTTCCCCCCATTTGATCACTTGTATCTTGCTGTTCACCATTACCCCCTCCCCTTCTGTATTTTTCTCCCTCCCCAACCCTAATGAGCATCTCTTTTTCTGGTCTCCCTGATCAGATAATTTATACGCTTCAATTCCCCTCTGTATTGCTCTCCTATTAGATTTTTTTTTTTAATAGTAGTGGATTTTGTTTCTTTGTTGATTTAGGCAGAACTGTAGTTCTTGTAAAACAACATATAAAATGATTGATATATTTATCCTATTTTTATTCTTTCTGTGAAAATTTGTATAATTACTTCTCCCTAATAAAATTAAGTGCTTATATAAGTATTGGTTAGTTTCTGAGTACTTAATTCTATTTCATTAATTTGTCCATTCCTCTGTCAGTGTTATTTTGTCTTAATTACTCTGGTTTTATAAAACTTTAGATAAATATGTCTTACACTTCTAAATGACTTCCACTATTATCAGTCATTTTGCCTTTTACGTAAATTTACTTTGTTTTTGAAAACATTTAAAACGTATATTTTATTTTTATTAGATATAATTATATTATTTCCTTTCATTCCCTTTGCTCCCTTCAATTTTTCTTGTGTTCTACCACTTCCATTTCACCATCTCAAATTCCTGGCATCTTTTTCCTTAATTGATATTGTTTTACTCTCTCTCTCTCTCTCTCTCTCTCTCTCTCTCTCTCTCTCTCTCTCGTCAGTTTTGAGTCATTTCAGAGCTAACAATTTGTTAATTGAAAACTAATTAGTGCTCATTCCTGGGAAGATTATGTCTTTTAATCTCAGTATTCCCTAGCTACCTTTAGTTATTTGTCAAAGCATGAGGCCTCCTGATATTTTCCTTTGCACATTAGCAAGTGCATTGGTGTTGTACTTATTCAAATTTTTTTAGGTAGCCATACTGTTGGCTATCATTGGTCAAGTTTTCCTATCATTTTTAGGCAGTAGAATCTCACATAAGATTTCCTGGTGCTCTAACTCTTACCATCTTTCTGTTCCCTTTCATGTGTTGTTTTAAGAGTCTCAGATGCAGGAGTTATGTTGTGGACATATCCAATGTGGTTGGCCACTCTGTGATCTCAGCATTTTAGTAGTTTTATTTTTCTGCAATGGTCTCCGTTGCAAAGAGAAGCTTCTTTGGTGAGGGTTCAGAGCTACACTTACCTGTGGGTATAAGGATAATTATTTAGAATACAATTAAGAATGATGCTATTTTTGTAAAGTGGTGGTAGCAGGTTTTCCTTTATGATATGTAACTCACTACCTCTGGGTAGTTGATTAGGTTTCTAGTATCAGACATGATTTTCATCCTGTTGAATAAGTAAGTCCAAATAGATAGCTGTTGATTACCACCAAGATATGTGTAGCACTATTACAACATATCTTGACATGCTAGTTCTTGTGATTCAAAGATATCACAGCTGGATAGGACTATTGGCTGTTTCCTTCCCACAGTAGCTTTCACAGTACCTTCTTAGTTGAAAGGTAATCCTTTGGGAAGAGGCTTTCAATTAAGATCCAATTTGAGTCTCTTGTCTGAAGTGTATGGTATATTCCTCAATAATGACATTTTTTTAAATTTTTTTTATTGTTAGAGCAACAGCTTTTATTGTTTTGAGAGTTTGTTAGAATCTTCTGGCCAGCATGCCTGGTAGTAGAATTTCTACTAAAGAGTATATGGTTTTTGTGGAGAGCATTATAAATGCAAATGGCTTAATATTTAAATGTTATCTCCACATATGCATTTATATATATATTATGTAAAATTTGGGGTAAATAAAATTATACATTTATGGCTTTTTTTGACCATCCATATAGTTAGTTTCCTCTCCTTCTTCCTTTATAACAATGACTTTAACTTTCAGACACATATACAAGCAAACACAGGTACCCCTGTTAAATTTTTATTTGGTCTTGCACTACATCTTTTGTTCATTTTCAATTTTATTCAATTTGAATATTATTAACATTACCTTAACATTCACAGTGAATCTCTTAATTTGCTTACATGATTACACTCTTTTTCTAATGTTTCATGAGTTTTAAAAATATTTTCCAATTTATTTCATGTCAAATTTTATCTCCCCAGAGGAGGATGTGAAATACCTTCCAGCTCTTATGATGTTTTTCAAATAACTAACTGTGTGTATGCAAATTCTGATATGTAGGCAGAGGAAGGAAGGAGACTCAGATTATGATAACTCAAGGCCCTGGATTTAGACCTGACTGGCAGCTGAGTAGGAATGGGGAACATGATGATAAAATTACAAAGAATCAATAAAATGCTTTTTTTAAATGGCTGCATTATTTATTGATATCTAAGTCAGTTGTGTGAGCAGAGTTTGTAATATTTTACCTACAAGATTTGATTTACTGAAAAATTGTTCATTACTGCATATCAGTTTTACAAGATATGCTGGCCTATGAATTCCCGTTTATGTCCTTTGAAAAACTATTAGATCCTGGTTATGTTAGTGTTCATATGTTTCTATACCCTGCACTTCTCTGTAAAATATATATTAATATGTATTATATACATATAATTTTTTATTGCTTAATAGATTACCCCGATTTAGCCTGGAAAATTTCATTTTGAAGGTATTTCAAACTATTGATTACTTTTCATCAACATTTCAGTGTTAGTTTTATTCTTGAGACAGTTTTTATTCAGTCTTTTAATCTGCATTTTGAATTTATGAGGATATATTTTCATAACCTTTTTCTGTCTTTTTCATTCTAACATCATTTGTTACTTTCTTAGTGCAGTTTCCCGTTTTACAATGTTATATTTTTATTTCTGATCAATTTTAGTAGACTTTGTAAAATGCAATTTTGCTTTATAACATTTGCTCTAACTTTTCTTTAAGGGCTATTCACCCTCATAGATCTTGCATTCTGCTTATGTAATTTTGTCTCTAAATTATTTTCTTCTTTTAAAGAATGTTCAGTGATTTTTGATCTTTGGCAATTTCATTCATATATAAAGTCCATTTTGATTACTATATTACTATCCTCTTTGGTGTCCCTCCCATCTTACTACCTTTGCTCTTCTCATAGACTGCTTGCTTAGTCCATTAACAATCATGTTTTATTCCTTTTAATATGATATTTAAAGAGAACACATTTCTTTAAGTACCGCTTTGCATATGCTACATTTATGTCTCAAACATCAACTCTAAGTCTTCCTCTCTCTGCTACATGGCACAGGCTTCCTCATCATTGGGGGACCAGTCCCTCACTGGTCTAGTAGACCAGTAAGAAGCTGAGCTCCTTAATGGTCATCTCAAATAGTTAACAGATGGAAGCAGAAATTGTCAGTTTTCATAAACATCAGGTTTGAAGCTCATGTAGCACCACTTCAATCCTACTTCTATTGGCCAAAGCAATTCTAATCCATCCTACATAGGGAATTAAAATAGATCCCTTAATGGGAAGGGTGTCAAAGTATTCAAATTGTATTCTCACATTATCTACATCCCTGAAAGTTTAGTTCAGGGTGATTTTTATTATTTGTTGCAACAGTTTTCTAATTTTATCCATGAAAAATTATTCTTTATTGAATTTCTTTAAGAGTTTCTTAATAAAATAATTAAAATATCAATTATTTCCTTAGCTATATTTCTTAATTATATCTTTCTTAACTTGTAAATGAATATCAGCTAATACTTCATGATTTATATATGTTATTACTGAGAGATTTATTGCATGATGGCAAGAACCCGTTGCTTATTATAACTTAATGTTTTACTAAAATATAGCTTCTTGTTTGTTAGTTTTTGATATTTGTTTTCTATCATTGTTGTTTTTGTTTTTTTCCTTTGAGACATGATTTCTCTGTGCAGCTTTGGCTGTCCTAGAACTCACACTGTAGTTCAGATTAACTTCAAACTCAGAGGTCTGTCTGCTTCTGCCTCTTTAGTAGCAAGATTAATGTTATGTGCCATCACCTCCAGTCATAGGGATTTTTTTTCCTATGAGTGAAATATTTGAACAGATTTGCTAATTATGTTGTTCAAATAATCTGTATCCCTAATGTATATGTTGTTTACTTTTTAACATTCTAAGTAGTAATGAAAAGGTTAGCTAAAAATCGTCTGTAACAATTACGTTTTCTTATGAGTACATCTTACAATTTTGCATATAATTTTAGGTTGTTATGGGAACATATATATTTATATATATTTACATTTTTACATCTTTTTTTTTGCATTTCAATTGTATTTGGTAACTTCCCAGTTGAATTCACATCCCTTTCTGACACACATCTATATAAATTTAAGGTCTCTTTTCTGAAAATACACTAAAATTACTCATGCTTGCCTGTAACTGTAAACTGTTGATGAAAGAACGCTTACAAACACATACCACTATTTAAGCACACTTACTTTTTTTTTTTTAAGGAAGCAAAGTAGCTCAAATAGGAACAAAGCTCAAGAAACTAGACAAAAACCAAGCAAGACTAAAGCTGTTAACGTCACCAATCTGTTGCTCCCATCTGTTACTATTTCTGTTTTAGACAGGGTGTCACTGTACAGCACAGGACAGCCTGCTGGAGTTCCTGGCCTGTCATCATATCCAGTTTCCCTTCTCTCAAACACCTGAATACCCTCAGTGTGTCTGGGTTCAAATCTTCCAGTGTTAAATGGAAGGCTGCCATGGATGGAGATACTGTCACAGTAAGAGTCTAGAATAGACTCTTAATAAGGCAGGCAAACAGCACACCACGTGCTGGCCACGCACACACTCCAGACAGACCAGACTACCCTGGTTTGCTGGGCTCAGAGGTTGACCTGGACCTTGTAGGTTATTCTTACTTTATTGGGTTTTCTTTTGTTCCATATTTGCTTGTTCCAGTATTTGTTTGTTCCACTATTTTGTAATTACGGCAAGGTCAGAGGTTTAGTTAGTCTAATGCTTAGCCATACCTCAAACTGTCTCACTCAAATGTTTTTATCCTTCTGAACATATGCCTAATTTCCACCTACAGTTATCTTAAAATATACAGTAAGTCAGCTGAAGAGAGGTGGGACATGGGGCTAAGGACTGCCACCACCCTTGGGCATAGCACTGATGAGTCAGTGGCTCGCTCAACGATGGTGGTCGGGACCAGCTAGTAAGTCTTCTCCAGGAAGGCCTTGCAGCACCTAAGGCATTGCTGGTACACTACCTCGAAGTCAGAGTCATTGCCATAATAAGGATCTTCAATAATGAGTTGTTTCTGTGGATCATAGCTTCCAAGTAGCTCAATTTTAGCTTTGCAGTTTTTAACTTGATTACTTTTTCTATTCAAATCTCTCAGATTGCTTTCATCCATACATAGTATATAATCGAATGTCGCAAAGTCTTCTTTTGTAATCTGTCTTGCCTTATGGGCTGTGCTAATGCCATGATTTCTTAGGCAGCTGACAGTTCTTGGATCTGGGGGCCGGCCCACATTCCAGTTGGAAACGGCGCTGCTGTCAATGGCCCAATTATCTGAAACCTTTTCATCAGTTACCAATTTTCTGAACACTGCTTCTGCAATGGGTGACCGGCAAATGTTACCGAGACACACGAACAGCACTGACTTGGACCCAACCTCTGCCATGTTTTGGTGCCGACCCTGGCGCCCAGAAACCGCATCTTACATCTTCTTGATGAAAATTGAACCTTTGTTATTATGTTATTACTCTGGCCTGTTAATATATAATTTATTGTTATCATTGTAACAATCTAGTTTTTTTATCATATTTATTATAGTTTTCTTGCAGTTTTACCATTAATTAATTAATTTTATATTCCTATTGCAACACTGTTTCTTCTCAGATCCCCTGACATGACTTCTTCCCCCAAACCCTGTCCCCTTCACTCTGAGAAGTAGGAGGTCTCCTCCAGGCAAACTAACCTACCATGGCACCTCTAGTCACTGCAGGATTAGGTACATCCTCTCCCACTTTGGCCAGTCAAAACAGCCCAGTTAGTATAGCAGGATCCACAGGCAGGCAACAGAGTCATGGGAACCAGCATGAAGATCAAGCTACACATCTGCTACATTTGTGTGGGTAGCCTACATCCAACCTGTGTCTGTTCTTTGATGGCTCAGTCTCTAATAGCCCACAAGGGTCCAGGTTAGTTGTCTCTGTTGGTGTTCTGATGGAGTCCCTATCCCTTTCAAGGTCTCTAACCCTCTCTCCAACTCTTCTATAAGAGTCCCTGAGCTCCATCCAATATTTGTCTGTGGGTCTCTGCATCTGTTTTAGTCAGTTGCTCTCTGGGGTTTCTCTTAGGACATTTATGCTAGGCTCCTATCTGCAAGTGTAACAGAGTATCTATCATTAATAGTATCAGGGATTGGGGTTTCCCACCAGATGTGTCTCACATTGGGCCAGATATTGTTTGGCCATTCCATCAACCTTTGTCCCTGAACTTCTTGTGGGCAGAGACATACAAATTTCTGCTTGAAAATTTTGTGGGTAGGTTGGTAATTATTTCCTGTTGTCTACTCCTCTTGGGTGTATTTGCTTCTTTTTGTTCTAGAGCTTTCAGGTGTGCTGTCAATTTGCTCATGTATGCTCTCTCCAGTTATTTGTAGGCACTTTGAGCTATGAGTTTTCCTCTTAGTACTGCTTTCATTGTGTCCCATAAGTTTTGGTATGACAAGGCTTCATTTTCACTAAGTTCTAAAAAGTCTTTAATTTGTTTCTTTATTTCTTCCATTGACTTGGTCAAAGTGTTGTTCAGTTTCCACATGTATGTGGGCTTTCCATTATTTTTGTCATTATTAAAGATCAGCCTTAGTCCGTGGTGATCTGAAAGGATGCAAAGAGTTATTTCAATCTTTTTGTGTCTGTTGAGGCCTGTTTTGTGACCAATTGTATGGTCTATTTTGGAGAAGGTACCATGAGGTACTGAGAAGAAGGTATATTCTTTTGTTTTAGGATGAAATGTTCTATAGATATCTGTTAAATCCATTTGGTTCATAACTTTTGTTAGTTTCTCTATGTCTCTGTTTAGTTTCTGTTTCCATGATCTGTCCATTTTTGAGAGTGGGGTATTGAAGTCCCCCACTATTATTGTGTGAGCTGCAATAAGAGCTTTGAGCTTTTTAGTAAAGTTACTTTTACGAATGTGGGTGCCCTTGCATTAGAATCATAGATGTTCATAATTGAGAATTTATCTTGGTAGATTTTTCTTTTGATGAGAATGAAGTCTCCTTCCTTTCTATTTATTTATTTATGATAACTTTTGGTTGAAAGTCGATGATATTTGAAATTAGAATGGCTACTCCAACATTTTTCTTTGGACCATTTGCTTGGAAATTTTTTTTCTAGCCTTTTACACTGAGGTATTGTCTGTCTTTTTCACTGAGCTGTGTTACCTTTATTCAGTAAAATGCTAGGTCCTGTTTATATACCCAGTCTATTAGTTTATGTCTTTTTGTGGGGAATTGATGCATTGATGTCAAGAGATAGTAAGGAAAAGTCATTGTTGCTTCCTCTTATTTTTTATTGTTAGAGGTGAAATTCTGTTTGTGTGGCTATCTTCTTTTGGGTTTGTTGATAGCAGATTACTTTCTTGCTTTTTCTAGGGTGTAGTTTCCCTCCTTGTGTTAAAGTTTTCTATCTACTATACTTTGTAGGGCTGGATTTGTGGAAACATATTGTGTAAATTTGGTTTTGTCGTGGAATATCTTGGTTTTTTCATCTATGGTAATTGAGAGTTTTGTTGGGTATAGTACCCTGGGCTGGCATTTGTGTTCTCTTAGGGTCTGTATTACATCTGCTCAGCATCTTCTGGATTTCATAGTCTCTGGTGAGAAGTCTGGTGCAATTCTGATAGGTTTGCCTTTATATGTTACTTGACCTTTTCCCCTTACTGCTCTTAATATTCTTTCTTTGTTTTATGCATTTTGTGTTTTGATTATTATGTGATGGGAGGAATTTCTTTTCTGGTCCAGTCTATTTGGAGTTCTGTAGGCTTCTTATATGTTAGAATGGGTAGCTGGACATCTCTTTCTTAATGTTAGGGAATTTTTCTTCTAAAATTTTGTTGAAGATATTTACTGGCCTTTTAAATTGGGAATCGTCACTCTCTTCTATACCTATTATCTTTAGATTTGGTTTTCTCATTGTGTCCTGGTTTTCCTGGATGTTTGGGGTAGGAGGTTTTTGGTTGTGGGTTTTTTTTTTGTTGTTGTTGTTGTTTTGTTTTGTTTTGTTTTGTTTTGTTTTTCCTGAGACAGGGTTTCTCTGTATAGCCCTGGCTGTCCTGCAACTCACTCTGTAGACCAGGCTGGTCTTGAACTCAGAAATCCGCCTGCCTCTGCTTCCCACATGCTGGGATTAAAGGTGTGAGCCACCACTGCCAGGCTGGGTAGGAGATTTTTGCATTTTGCATTTTTTGACTGTTTTGTCAATATTTTCTATGGTATCTTCTGTACCTGAGATTCTTTCTTCTATCTATTGTATTCTGTTGATGATGCTTGTACCTGTGATTCCTGATTGTTTTCCTATCTCCAGGGTTGTCTCCTTTTGTGATTTCTTTTTGTTTCTACTTCCTTTTTTAGATCCTGAATGGTTTTGTTCGATTCCTTCACTTGTTTGGTTGTGTTTTCCTGTAATTCTTTAAGGGATTTTTGTGTTTTCTTTTTAAGGGTTTCTACCCATTTACCTGTGATCTCCCGTATCCTCTATCATCATCATGAGCAGTGCTTTTAAATCCAAATCTTGATTTTCTTCTGTTATGGGGTATCCAGGACTTTCTGTAGTGGTAAAACTGGGTTCTGATAATGCCAAGTAGCCTTGTTTTCTGTTGCTTGTGTTCTTGTGCTTGCCTCTTGCCATCTGGTTATGTCTAGTGCTACCTGCCCTTGCTGTCTATTTCCCTCCTGTGTTCCTGGTTGCATCAGAACTCGTCAGGGTCCAGCTGTCTCTGTGATTCTTTGATTCTGGAATCCTGTGATCCTGAGATCCCGTGTGTGTCAGAACTACTGGGACTCAAGGTGTTTCTGGGATCCTGAAATCTTTGTGTGACCAAGCTGCTGAGATCATGTTGAGTCAGACCTCTTGGTAGTCAAGCTTACTTTGGGTGTTGCAAGTGTTGGTGGGGAGCTATAGCTCTGGGTTTACTCAGGTGTAAGTTGGAAGGAACCTGTGCCTCTGGATTGGTGGGGGTTTGATTTTCCCCGGTTCCTGTGGGGGTTCCAGTTAAGCTGGCTGTGGGGAAAGATGTTGTGGCCTCAGTTGTGATCTTGAGTGTTTTAGAGCTTCAGTTCTCCTGGATGTGTCTGATCTCCTGGGAGTCATGCTTCCTTTGTGATCCTGTGTTTCTGTGATCCTGTGATTCTGTGATACTGGGCATTTCAGAGCACCTGGGAGTTGGGCTCCTTCTAGGTATTATAAGAATGTATGCAAAGCCAGCACCCCAGGTCTGCTCAGGGAACAGGCTCAGACCAGAAGGAACCTGTGCCACTGGCTTGGGGAGGGTTTCTGCATCCTTTGATACTGGGGGTTCCAGTTAATCCATGTGTTGGGGCAGATGTTGTAGCCTCCTCACCTGTGATCCTGGGCATGTTAGAGCACCTTTAATTTGAGCTTCTAAGTGTTGTGAGACTGGGTACAGAGCCAGCACCAAAGGTCTGCTTTTGTGTATAATTCTTTTTTTTTTTTTTGGTTTTGCTGGTGTGAAATTATTTATTTCTTGTGTTTTATTGAGTGTTGTTAGCCTCACTGGGTTGGTGTTTTCCTTCTAGTATCCTCTGTAAGGCTGGATTAGTGAAAAAATATTGTTTTTATTGTTTAAATTTGGTTTTGTCATGGCATAGCTTGTTTTTTCCATCTGTGGTAATTGAATGTTTTGCTGGTTATAGTAGTATGGCCTGATAACTGTGGTTTCTTAAGGTTTGCAGACATCTGCCTTTTGGCTTTTAGAGTCTCTGTTGGAAAATCAGATGGGATTCTGATAGGTATGTATTTATATTATTTGACCTTTTCTCTTTGAAGCTTTGAATAGTCTTTCCATGTCTGTAGATTTATTATTTAGATTAATATGTTCCCACATATTCTGATCCATTCTATTTGAAGTTTTGTTAGCTACTTGTACATTTATGAGTGTCTCTTTCTTTAGGCTGGGTAATTTTTCCTCTATGATCTTGTTGAAAACATTATCTGGTCATTAGAGCTCAAACTTTTGCCTTCTTCTATTCCTATTATTTTTAGGTTACCTCATTTGAAGATATTCTTGATTTCTTGGGTGTTTTGTGCCAGGATTTTTTTTTTATTTTCATTTTTAGATTTAATACCTCTTTTGGTGTCACAATATCCTAACTTTTGTTTATTGTCTTATTATATGTGTTGACTAGATGATTCTGAAGCCAGCAGAATTCTTCAGGAAGGGAGGGGAAGCTGGGAACCATCGGGATTATCACATGGTAATTACCTAGGTTGGCTGTACACAAGGTGAACCTGACTAGCAAGGGATTCATGCGAGAGGCTTCCAAGCTTTTTGTTCTTGGGGAGTCCCAGGACTCTAGGGGAAAGCAGAATGGTCTTGCAATGCTCCTCAGAAAGCAGGGCAAGTTGTAAGCCAGACATGGAGTCATGAGACATGTGCAACTCACCTCTGCTGGATGTACTTCAGGGGAACCCAACTGGCAAGGGCATTTTCTGACATTTTGTTTACCTTTTCTTCTTTTCAAATCATTCATCTAATGTCTTCTTATGAACACTCTATGCTATATGGAAAATAAGACACCTTTTTTTTTCTATAAAGAACATCTCATCAATACATACCTGTTATAAATATTGCTGTATTTGGATTTTTCTCTATAATTTTATGCTGATTGCCCATTTCTATTTCTTCTTATGACTTTATGTAGTTTTTGTTGTTGGTATTTGTTTGTTTGTTTGATTAACTTTCTTTTTATGAGTGTTGGGTGTGTACTACATGTGTGCCTAGTGTCAAAGAAGGCTATAAGAAGACATCAGATCCCCCGGATACCTGTTAGCTATGATGTGGGTCCTTGGAACTGAACCTGGCTCTTCTGCCAAAGTAGCCAGTTTTCAACTACTGAGACATTTATCTATCTCCTTCTTTCAAAATTTTTACCATTTCAATACCTCAACTAATATTAGTTATTATTATTATTACATTTTATTACATATTATTATTACTATTATTATTACATGCCTAAGTAACATATACATTTCTAAATCAATTTCTTTCAATTTTACAAATCAAAATAAAATTTTCATTTTGTACTATAACTGTATTGGATGACATTTAATTTAATCTATTACTTTCTTAGCAATTTTTTCTTACACACTGAACCTTAAGTTTATTACAATTTTTCTTACCTTTGATTTTTTTCCTTTAAAATTTGTGTCATTGATAATGTGTCATATTAGACTGCATGCCAGTAAGTTTTAGTTAGAATTAAATTGTATTATAAATACTCTTATTCTTAAATATGTTTCTCTTGGGAATAAACACATTTTTTTCCTCAGCACACAAAAAAAATACAAGTCCACTTACATCTGGTTTCTATTACTGCTGTTGAATAGTCAACCAGAAGTATAACTAAACATTTCAATATGTGGATTGTCTTTTCTATGTTATCTTCTCTAAAAATTTTATATTTGTACTTTTCTTTAGTTTTATAATGACATACATGTGGATGGATTTCAGTATTAAATTATGTGACTGATTATTTTTGTTGAACTTATAGATCACTTAATAGATCACTGTATTTCTTAACTTTTAGAAAATTCTTAACCATCAAATCTTTAATACTTTCTACTATACCCTCTCACTTTATAATTTTAATTATGTGGGATGTAGTACCTTTCATTCTCTATTCTATGTTTCTTAAACAGCTTTTCATAGTTGTCATTTCTTTGCTTCATTGTGTGGCATGCATGTCAGCGATTTCTATAGATCTACTTTTTAGCTTCTTCTGTTGATAAATGGATAAATGGATTTAAAACAATTATGGGTAAATAATTGAGAGTTTAAAAATTGGAAACTTCTGTTATCAATCTGATTTATGCTTTTAAAATGTTTGTTACTTATTCTGTTCCAAAATAATTACTTTTACTTTTAAAATACAAAATATATTCTTCTTGTTTTTATTAATTGGAGTAATGTTAGAGTTATTAAAGCACTCAAAATCATATTTAATCAGTTCTAAAATTCTTACAGTTTATTATAAGATTAGAACATCCACTGAATTAAAAACATTAGGCTTAAAAAAAATTCCCTTTCCACATTTTGAAGACTAAATTACTTTGGCAAATTTTATTTATTTATTTATTTATTTACTTCCTTATATTCTTGGTGTTTTTTTGTTTGTTTGTTTGAGACAGGATCTCAACATGTAGCCTAGGCTGGCCTTAAAATTGCTTTACCTAACTTCAAACTCATAATATGTCTGCCTCCCAAATGTTGGGATTATAGAGACGTACCAGCACACTCAGCTTTCCCAGGTTTTACCAGTGGTTTACCAATAGTTAGATGTTACTGCCTGTTCATAACCCCAGACATTGTACGGTGCTGAGGAAAGAGGACTATGATGTTGAAGAAAAACTTTGTCACAAAGTAAAATGGAAAAAGGCTGAGATACAGTTTATTGGTAGAGTACTTAGTTATCATAGGTCAGGACCTAGTATCATTATTTTAATTAAGAAAAGGTATGTTAACAATGAAAACGTAGAAAAGATAAAAACTTCCTGAAGATGGAAGATGGAATATACAATTGAGTTATTGTAATTTCCTAGGGTCCAGCAAAATGTGGAACTTCTACCTTTTAGAGGTTTAATTCTTGTATCAATCAATTACCTACCTCTGTTCAAATGATGTGGATGGTATCCCTGATTCTATTTTCTAATGAATCTGGTTAGTTCTAAGTTTCCTAGTTATTTAATATGTCTAATCAGAGACAATCTATTACTGATACTTAAAAAATTGACAGAAATCACTTGAAAATTTACACTTTATGCAAGCAAATCAGCAATATTTTTCTATACAAAAGTGACCTCTTTTACTACAACTTAATTTTTGGAAAAAAACATGTTTTTATTAATTTTTTGATAATTTCATGCAATGCCTTTTGCTATATTCATATCCCTCCCCCAGCTGGTCCCAGTTCCTTTTCCAGTTTTATGAATAACCCACTTCATACTTTTCTTTTTCCTCCTATTCTCTATCTCTTATTTTTTCTCTTTTCCTCCATCTCCTCCATCTTCCCATATTTCTTTTTCCTTTTGAACACATCTAGTCCTACTTGTCTTATCTGACTACTTGTAGGTGTAAGGTCTCCCTAAAGTGTGATCCATATACCTGAGAACCAACCTTTGAAGAATATTGACTCTTCTGTCCAGTAGCATTGAAATGGCAGTACCTCCTTAGCTAACGGTAAGATTTTATGCCCTTAACCCTTTTCAGTACTGAAATTTTTCTTTTCTAGCTTCATTTTATGCATGTCTTGTGTGAAAACTAGCTAATCATTCAATGAATATTTTCAGTTTTTTTTCTCTTTTAGTCTGGCTATCCAAAAGCCTTAGAGTACTGATTATATCATGCCCAGACTGTCCATTTTCCATGGTTCCCTTGCTTGTAACATTTCCTTTCATCCTATATATAAACAGAATATTGAAGGTTGTTTCTGTCATTGTACCAATAATGGCATAAAAAGACAAATACAGCTTTCTCTTATTTACTGTCTTTTTTTTTCTCTTCACTATCAGATATTGAGAAGTTTTCATGACTGTTTCTCCATTCAAACTCCCAAATGCAGGAACTACTTATCTTTTAACATGTTGACTCAACACAGGCATGTTGTTAACTTTTATTCTTAATTTTCAAGTATCCAGGAAACAATAGAAATGATTATCTTCTTATTCTCAGTACCTAAAGCCTTATGGGCTTAACTATCTTTATTCTCCATAAATTTTATTCCAGCCTTGTAGAAGAACAATTGCTTTGTCCTATACTTTGGTGAGAATTTTTGGTGACACTAGCTTTTGAATTTGTAATATAATAAAAAGTACTATTTTACTTCATGGTAAGTAAAGACTTCATTAACTTTACTCTAATTGTGTAAGTTTTAATTCACATACTCTGAAATAAATGAAAACAAAGTTGGATCCAGATGGACTATATAATTCATGTGATTTTTTTTTCTATTCAAGGTTTTTAAGGAGTTCAAACTTTTCCAAATGTGAAATTAATCTTTGTATCTCCCTAGTAGGAAAGGAGAGATGGGAAAGAAATTATTTATATGTTATAGAAAATCATAGTTATTCAAGTTCCTTTCAGCACTGAATTGTGTTTATTAATCTCTCTGATTTAAACACCTGTAAGCTACCTAGCTTAGTTCTTTTTTTCTGTTACTATAATAATAATATATATATATTTGTGTGTGTATGTGTGTGTGTTCACACAATTAATAATGTTAGTTTAATATAACTTTTACCCCTTATGGGACTGTGTTGGTTATTTTGAGTGTGCAAATATAACTCAATTTGATCAGACTATATTTAAAGACTCCTTGAAAATGATGAAAATAGATGTTTTATTTATATGAATAAAACATTTTAACTTGGATATGTAGCAGCCTGTACCCTCTCTATTATTAGTCATATTAACATGAGATATAAAATTTGTAAAACATGTTAGGTATTTTACCAACAAATCTACTTTGTTCCTGCCTACATCCATGTTCCCTTTTCTAAGTTATGTGTGCCTAGTTCAGAATTTTCAAAAGATTTTCACTTCTTAAAGTATTGTGTTTTGTATTGATGATGAAATAAATAGCAAATTATTTTGGAAAGTGCTTGGCAAGTTGAATATAAAAAGGATGCTTTAGTCATTTGTTCATCCATTCACCCAGTAAACATTTGTGCATTCAGTGATGCTCTACATTCAGCAAGACAGAACAAGGCCTTGACATCTGGCCACTTGAAATAATGAAAAGAACACAGGTGAGAAGGCAATAGCAGATAATGAACACCACTGTGAAACATGTTAAACCAGGATAAGTGATAAGAAGTAATGGATGTGGGTGTTCCTTTTAGGTGGTGGGTGAAAGAATTATTTCATAAAAAGTATCACTTGCATAGAGAGACCTGAAGTAAAAAAAAAAAAAAAAAAGATGCCAGGTATGGATTAAAGAGGAAAGTACTGGAAGAGAACATTCAAAGTTTTGTTTTTTTTTTTTATGAGAATGAGATTAATTTATTGGATGATCATCATAAAAAGAAAATGTAAGAGTAAGTCAGGGCTGCAGGTTGGTGAAGATGGTTGTGGATGAAACCTCTGATGCCGGAGAGGTTTTACTAGGAAACTTCATCATATTTAGAAGTTTACATATATTTTTGGTAGATGGCAAAACAGTAAGACTTCACTATTTTTTTTACATCATCCCAAAGTTTTATAATCATGACTTTTTACTTTCTTTGCACACCTCTCAGTAGTCAACTTATTTCCCTGTAAACTTTCTTTACAATAAATACACCAATTAACCTTCGTGAAAGTCTTTGAAGGAATATTGGAAAACAGTTAATTTAAATATTCAAAATCTTGCTATTTTTATTGAAACACATTTTTCATGTTCCACAGGAGGTTTAGATTTAAAAACCATGTAATCTGTTGTTATTTTTATATTACAAATTACAAGTTATGTTGGTGAACTCTACAATTATTTTTTTTCTTTTCAACTTCTCTTTTTCTACATCCTGGTTCTTGTTAACTACTTTTAATCAAAGGATGGATGAAAGGTACACATTGAAATAGTTTTCTTCCTCAGTCTTGTATATCCATTACCTACCTGCTGCTAAAGTTTTAGAAATAGAGTTAAAGAGATGACAGAAGATGTAAAGAAATTATAATATATATTCTGCTAAATGTTTGTTGATTTTGGGGTTAGCATCCTCTCTATCTGTCAAAAATGGTATATTAGTAGTAACTAAAGGCAGGACAAACTAGTAGAAAAAGAGCTCAAATAATCTGCCTCAAATTCATGTTCCCAGGAGCTCTTGAGGTCTAAGAATTCACAGGCTAAACTACATTTATGAGACTTCTAGTGGATATACAAAATATGTTGGTTTAATTTCAGCCATATGAACTCTGATACTGGTGGGAAAGGCTGAAGTAATTTTAAGAACTGTACAGTATATGTATTTTAGCCCAAGGAAGCTATGACTCCTACATAGTATAAATGAAACTTAATGTTCCTCTGCTAGGCAGTAAATAAAATCATCCAAGTGGTAAGCTTTCTTTTTTTTGAGTTACACATACATATATTAAGGTGTTTACATATTATTATATCGACACTTGAATAGTTCAAAGATATGACCTCAAATTTTAGGCCTCATATGGAAACTGATTCCTTCCCTAATTTTCTATATAGTACTCTATTGATTAGGGCTTTTTTTGCTATTAATAAAGCATCAGGATCAAAAAAGAAATTTTTGGAGGAAAGGTTTTTATGTACAGTTTCTCATCAAAAGCAGTCAGGATAGGAACTCAAACAGGTAAGCAATCTCGATAGTAGGAGGTGATTCAGAACCTATGATAGAGTATGCTTTACTGCTTTCTTATAGAACCCAAAACCACCATCCCCCATCAGCCATTAATTCAGAAAACACCTTACAAACAAACAAATTCAAAAACACAATAACAATAAAAAACAACAAAAACCTACAAACTTGCCTACATCCTGGTCTATTGGAAGCTATTCCCAGTTAAGGTTCCTGCCTCCCAGATGCCTTTAAATTAAGTCAAGTTGACATAAACCTAGACAGGACAAATACTATCATGCTAGAGTTGTGCAAACCAAATACATGGAGTTAATCTTGATCCCAGTTAGCCTTGATTTCTCTGGTGTTACTTCCTAATCCAGTGCATCTCTAACTTGTGCTTATTTAAATCTTTACTTTCCTTCGAAACTAGCCTTCTTCAATTAACCAAATCTAAATCATTCAAACTGTCATCAACTTTTTTTTTGGAAATAAATAAACTAGTGATCATCTAAAAGAATCCTCAGCTGTTCATAATTGCCTAATTAGCAAGAAAATAGGCAAACTACTACATCACAAGAACAAAGTGAATCTCAATGTAAGAACTAATGTGAAGAATGCATTTTGTATTATGCCATTTATATAAGTAATAGAGCAAACAAATTAACTCAGGATGATGTAAATCAGATCAATGCTTACTTTTGGGAGTTAGAGATTGATAGCATAAGGGAATTTGCTGTTGGTATGAAAATGTTCTATGATATGATACAGTCATTAAACTCAAGTGAGTAGAAATCCTAACATGAACACTTTTTATATTACTTTACACTTCAATAAAAACAGTAAGAAGCCTATCATACACTAGTTTGCATTCTCTTAACTAAATGGTACCTTTTGTTATTGAGATAAAACAAATTTTTAAACATAGCTTATGCCCTCCCTCATTCAACTTAAAATACTCATCGGTTCTTCCTGTATGCTTGTCTTTCTATGCTTTTTGTTTCAATTTCTCAAAATGGTCTAGTGTTCCATGGCTTTATATATGTGCATATACTTTTATCTCACTCTCTGCAAGATGCCTATCCAACATACACATCATATTCTATAAAGTTAATTCGTCATTATTCAAGTTTCATCATCAATATCACTTCTTCAGGAAAGCCTCCACGAACTACTTTTGTAGTACAACATTTTGTACTATATGTTTTAAAATATTCCTCTCCTCAATTCATGTGAGGTGGTGCACACCCTTAATCAAAGCATTTGAGAGGTAGAAACAGCTGTATCTTTGTGGGTTTGATGCTATCCTGGTCTATGTAGTAAGTTCCAGGACAGCCAGAACTATGTAGAGACTTAGCAAAAAATATAATAGTATAACAATAATAAAATATTACTCTCCCCATGTCCACAGCATTTTAGAGTTCTTTACATAAATATTACTTTTAAAAAATATTATATCCCAGTCACCAGTCAGTGACCTACATCTCAAAAGAGTGCATACCTATTTTGTTAAGTATTTTATCCCCAGAGTTTCAGATTGGGCCTTACACCTGCTGGACACTGCATTTGCTGAATGACTATGTAGACTTTGAAAAATGTGTTAATAATCTCCAGTATATGCAATAAAATGAAGGTGCCTAATGTTAAATGGAATAATAGTCATAGAAAAGTACATTACAAAAATTATTCAACGAAAGTAGAGAGCTGCAATTGGTATGCTAATGTTTGAGTTTCATGTGACATGAAGATAGGAGCAGAACTTCAGTGTTATTGGATTATGGAACAGGTCTGTGGTTCTCGAATTTGACTACTGAGTATTACTGAGGAGAGAAAATATGTCTCAAACACAGGGATAATGAGGAAAAACAGGCTGTCACTTAGAAAAGTGTGACTATTATATGGATTAGACATGACAGAGGCAGGCCGCCAGAAGACTAGATTCCAGAATTCAAACAAACAATTATCTTGATACTAAAATTTGTTTTGAGAATTGTATATTGAAGAATATATAGCCTTGGTGTATCTACTCATCAGGCAAGCTGAGCAAACCTGTTCAAACCTCTAATGTCCTGGAATTCCAGCTGGATGCAGTGAAGACACAGCATCAGAGGCTTATCAATTTACTCTTCCCCCTCCCCTCTTCTAATATCTCAACGCCCATAATCAGCTTGAAGAAGTTAATGAAGAGTCAGCGCCCCTATTCCCTGGGCTTGGGGACTGAGGTGGTTAATATTGGGATGTCTTTTTAGGGAAAATTAGTGGTTTTGGTAGAACAGGGAGGATTAGCTAGGATTTCTTGCATAGCCATAACCTACTGGTAGAAATATGTATAATTGTTATTAAGATGAAATTATAATTTCTTAAATGGTACAAAATTTACTTTGATTTCAAATTTAAGGTTTTCATTGGTATGAGCTTCTTATTAATATAAAAGTGAGATGAATATTGTTACTATCATAGGCATTGCACCTGTACAACACATTTAGGAATACAAGGCTTAGACCCCGTTCTTCTTTAACCTTTTTAACTTATTTGTGATAGGTAGACTGTGAGTTAAGGGCCTATAGCAAATTCACGGCTTTGAGTTTATTGTTAGGGTGTTTTCTATATTTTCATTGGAAATAGCTGAGAGGAGTTAACAGACAATAGTCCAGATTGCCTTACATGGATAGTTAGTTTTCAAAACATCAGAAATCCACAGAATTGACGTTACAAATATTTCTGTATTGATGTTCATTTTGATTAGAGACGTGTCTGCTCCTGACAGATTTCTGTCTTGGATTCTAAGAAGAAATTGAGCATCTTTGGAGTTATTCCAGTTGTAGTGAGACAGCCACCAGGCAAGAATTGCCTCTTTTCATCTACAGACAAATTACATTCCAGAAAAGGACTCACTTGCAGAATAGTCGACTGATTATATCTGCCAAGACAGAGGAATTACCCTTAATAATTCTGCACCACTAGGTCTGTCAGATGATCCTGGGCCAGAAGGCTGAAGATCAAATGCTCCAATGTTCTGTAGTATAGGGACTGTCCAGGTGTTCAACGGTCTCTATAAATTGGCTAATTTTTAGAGGCTATGCTTTGTGCTTCCCATAATTTCAGTTAATTCAGTCATTCTGGACTTCTGATTGGGTTGAAAAGTTATAGTCTCATAGCCAATCCTTGCTATTTGCTTTGAGAGAAAAGATCTGAGTGGATGGTTTTCAGCTGACATTCATTCTAAAGCCAAGAAAAAAAAAAAGCCAGGTTCAGAACTAAGTCTTTTATTTAGGAGAGATGACAGAGGTTCTGCTTAGTCAACAAAATGATGGACTGGGTATTAGGTCTATCTTGCACCTTACTGACATAAATTGGTATAGTTATGCTCTAATTGTATTCTAAGAGAAAAGTTTTATTTTAACAGGAAGGGTGATATGTAGGAGGAGCTAAAGTGGGAGGAGTAAGGAGAGGAAGAGGAAGAGTAAGGAGAGGAGGAGGAGAAGGAGAGGAGGAGCTAGGTGATGAGAGAGAAAGAGAGAGGGGGGACAGACATGGAAGCAGATGTTCACATGTCTCTGCCAGACAAAGATATTTGATATATCTAGGTTGGGAATTGAGTTATACTTCTGGTTGATATTGACCATTACCAAACTTATAAAGCCTTTGGTTAACATTAAAAAAAAATGTATAAAAGCAAAAAGGAGAAGGGGGCATGGAATAGGGGTTTTCTAGGGTGAGGAAATGCGGAAAGGGGATGGCATCTGAAATGTAAATAAAATATCCAATAAAAAATAAATTTAAAAAAAAGAAAAAAGAAAAAACAAAAGTGTGACTAAACAGAAGTTGTAAAAAAGCCTATTTTTTGTCATTAGTTCAAGAGCATTCCAGTCATTAAATCCTGTCTATTTTCCAGTTTCTTCATTAAGAAGTGGAATTATTTGAGTATTGTCAATGTCATCATCTACTAGTGTCATTATAGCACTTCCTGTTTTGAATGGGCAACAGTAGGTCTTCTATTTATGAAGTTCCATGAAACTACTGTGAATTGCAAAGCATTATAAAAAGTGTTTTCTGAATATCTCGTTCATAGAATTGATTTATTTTCCTCTCTTTCCATTGTTCTATTTTTCCTACAACATCTCTTTCCTCAATTTTAACAAATATACATTTATCTTTTTTTTCACCACACATAAATGTGAGTATCTTATAAGGGTTTATCCCTTGATTTTTTACTTTTAGTACTCTTTTCTTTTAAAAGATATCTGACCCATGTCTTATGGTATCTTTCAATTTTTTTGGATGATATTTAGATCACTATCTCCCAGTCAAACAACTCTTTTGATATTGTGTCTAATATCTGATGTTGAAAGTTGCATAATTTAAATAGTACATATCTTTTCTTCTAAATTTGTTTTTCCCATTAAACTCTAAAATGATTATTTTTAGACCACAGCTCTAACTTTGCAGTATTTTCTGTTTCTGTGATAAAGACCATGATGGATGCTTTATCTTTCAGACACTGATAATCTAGAAAAGAAAGTGAAAACAAAAAGTAACACATAATAAATAACCTAAAGAGACACACACACACAAAAAAAACAGTATGTGACTTCTGAAGAACAACTCTACGCCTGTGGCAAACAGAACATTACATCGAACTAGGTGCTATTCAAGTCAAGTTTTAAGGAGTAAAATTATATTCCATGGCATAAAAGACAGGAATGAGATTTAGGATAAAGGGAACAGTCATTACAAAGTTATAGTAGCACAAATGCACATACCCAGGTAACAGTAGTACTCTGATCCAGTGAGAAGAATAAAGCCTTTCTTTTTTTTTTTTAATTTTTCAGTGAGACTTGAGACTGTTTAAACTGAAAAAAAATGCTGGGCTGTCATCAGGGACCACCTGTTAATATGTGGTCCTAGATATTTCCAAAAGCCACTTAGGGAGCTGTCAAATAGGAAGCATAGCAGCAGCTGCTGCATGCTACACACGGGGATGAACATGTTTTAGTTTATTGCATTGACTGTGCCAGACCCTGTGTAGAGGACAATTAAATGATCTACTGTTGTGTGGTACTCTAGTTGTCTGGAGGATCTTTCAGACAGCTATCCATCCCATCAGTGACTAGCTTATATTGCTTGGATATAAAATTCATTATTTGAATGCTCCTTTTGCTATTTCCATCTTTTTCCTTCTATATTTTTTTCTTCATTAACAAAAGTGTAAAGGTAATACTGATATTTACATTGTTATCTATGGTTTACTGGAGAAATGACTTATCAGTTAAGAGCAGTTTCTATTCTTGCAGAAGAATGCAATTTGATTCTCAGCATTTGCACAGCAACTCATAATACTCTACAATTCCACTTCCAGGGTTTTGATGCCCCCCTATGACATCCAGGCACAAAAGTGGTACATAAACATGTACATAGGCAAAGTATTAGTGAAGAAGAAGAAGAAGAAGAAGAAGAAGAAGAAGAAGAAGAAGAAGAAGAAGAAGAAGAAGAGGAGGAGGAGGAGGAGGAGGAGGAGGAGGAGGAGGAGGAGGAGGAGGAGGAGGAGGAGGAGGAGGAGGAGGAGGAGGAGGAGGAGAGGAAGAAGAGGGGACTCTGTCATTTTTGTATTTGAATTGTCTGACAGTAAGATTTCCCTACCCTTTGCCCAACATTGTTATATATTTTATATATTAAATATGCCTTAGAGAAACTTTACATAGCATAATAAGAGAAACAAAGTACCCTTGGTTTACACTATAATGGGCTCATTCTTAAATTTTATCCTTAACATTATCATTTGGTTGAATTAAAATACAATTTGCCATGTTATACTTTTTGATGATTTTTTCAAGTGAAATGTATATGTGTGTATTGCATATAAATTTACACCTAATCTTGTACAAAATATCATTTATAAAAATGCATCTGTTGAATAAGAATATAGTTTATATAGAATGTGATTGGTTGGTTTATAATGTAGCTCTTCCCTTTGAGAATTAAATTTCTATCAATAATGACTTCACTACCACTATTGTTTTATTTTTTATTTTTATTTATTTTTACTTTTTGGTTTTTCGAGACAGGGTTTCTCTGTGTAGCCCTGGCTGTCCTGGAACTCACTCTGTAGACCAGGCTGGCCTCGAACTCAGAAATCCTACTGCCTCTGCCTCCCAAGTGCTGGGATTAAAGGTGTGTGCCACCACTGCCCAGTGCACTATTGTTTTAAAAGGATATTGACATCATTAAATCACATGAATATGTATATCTATGGTTTTATCTGAATTTCAAGGGATCAGAATCTATGTTCATAATAAATATAGTTAGCTAATAAGCAGCATTGATGGAATGAAACCTCCAAACCTAAATTAGCATGAACTGGCACTTTTAATCAAGAGTGGCTGTCTTTGCTCTGTAAGACACTTAGCAATGTATAGAAATAATTTTGGTTGTCACAACTGGAAAGTGAATATGTGGTACTGCTTGCATCTAGTGGGAAGGAGAGATATGCTTCTACACAACCAATAATGAACAAAACATTCATCTCAATGCATAATTATATAGTCTAAAACATCATGTGGCAAGCCTTGCTGTCCTTTCTTCAGGCACAGCTCTCATTCTTTTACTACCAATATTTTCACAAATGTGCTTGGGTAAGCATTTAGGATGTCTGATAATGTTCAGTACAAATACCTTTTTGTAAATCTTTTCCATCATAGAAAGAAGTAGGATTCTAAAGAGGCAATGTTAGAAAATCTGGCACTTCTATTAATTTTTCACTGTATACTCAACACTCTTTTAGCTGTTTTGCATATACTATTTCACTAAATGCCCACAAAGAAGCTCTAATGAGATAGGTCATTATTATGTATATTCAACCATAAGTTATAAGTAAGAATAATTTTCCAAGGTCATAGTGTTCTTCAACAGATTTGCATTTTGTATACTACAGTGTATGAGCCTTCCACTTAACTAGAAAAGCCAGGCAAAATATTCCATGTAGATAATGCAGTAGTGACAAAATATTCTTATATTGTCGCTTTCTCATTGTTATTCCATAAAAGTACTAAAATGCTGGGAAATTTTTGCTTGCAAAAACTGATTCAAGAACATATCAAATTCTGTCCCATCTTTGACAAAAAATAGAGACTGACAATCTTGCCTTATAATAGAAAATGCATTGTTCAGTGAAAGTGAAGGTCGTTTCAAAGCACAATTTGCTTCATCTGACTAGATTGGAATAAATCACATAATCACTCCATCTCTTTTCCAGTCTTACAAAGCATATGGTCACCCAAACTTGCAATATTTTTTTTACTTTCCATTATTTAAATCCTAAATTGGTATTTTATAAACAGTTGAAGTAGACACTAAAAGAAACACAGAGAAGAGGAAGCATACAGGTGTCCAGGAAAATGGATTTAAGGTTTTTTTCCCCTAAGGAATAAAATGCAGCTATTTGGGATATTATGGTGAAAATTAATTTATAATTTTGTTGAGATAGGGTCTCCTGTAGCATAGGGTAGTCTGTAAGTTGTCAGACTTTCTTTGAATTTGCAGAGATTCTCCTGTATCTGCCTCACAAATGCAGGGATTAAAGTCATGCAGCACCTTACCTGGCCCTCAAACCATCAGTTGTAACAGGAGATGCCATAAATCAAACCCAGCCCTTCATTCAATCAAAGCCTGCCCTCTTTCACTGAGCTATATATTTAGTATAATGTTTTTGCAATAATTTTTAGGATCAGTCTATGTCATATGGAGACTTTAATTAGAATTCTCAAACCTATCATCTTGTACTCTTGTCAATAAGTACATGAAGGATTCTATCTCCATGTCAATGTGTGCAATTACAAAATATACCCTCATGGTTATTATAAGTACTGTAGTTTTAAAGTACAATATGAGCTCTTGTTCTGAAAACAAATATTTAACTACATTGCTTTGCCAACTTGTCTAAGAGAGAATAGACCCAGCTTTCTTAGAGCAGACAAGGCAGGAAGAGAAGCCATCTTCTCACCCCTCTTTATGAATTTCACTTCTCACTCACTTTTCCAAGGTTAATAAGTAGTCACTGTTTGCCTCTATCCACATCTTTTTTTCTGACAAATAAAGATTCTATCTCTCTTGGATCACTTTATGGAACATACTTCAAATTTAATATTTAAAATTCATGAAACAGAATTAGAAAATACTGATGGAGAAAAGGGGATTGAGCATAGTGGTAGTGAGGGATATCTGAGAAGTAAGCTTTGTTTCCTTTCTTCGTGGTTTCTGAGGACAAAACAGATGTGGGTCAGGGGCTGTTCTCTATTTTTTTATTAGAAAATATTTGTAAAGAAAAATTAGAAGGCTATATCTGGTAACATATTTTTACACTAGGTATTTTAAGTCTACCAGGGATTCATAAATGAAAGTTTTAATCCCTAGACTGCTTTTAACCAAAATGCCCTAGGAAACGAAACACACTCAGATGCATAACACTAGCAAGTCCAAAGAAAGGAATCTTCATGTAATGTTGGCATTCTGGTTCTTGAAATGACTTTTTTCATCTGCCTCTAAATTCATGCCATGATAAAGGAAAAATAAAGAACAGCATTGAAATTGCAATGTAAAAAATGGCATGAAGACTACTATTTATATTTTAGAGTTAATCTAATCTAGAGGCAGAGGGCATTTATCACTGAAAAACCCTAAAGTCAAACAAAAAAGAATAAAATATTTGAGTTCAATTTTAAGCTCAGGCCAAAAAAATATAGATTCAAGAAATGTGGTATTCTTAGACTGTCCTATGGAGCACTGCACTGAACATTTCTTTATAGTCAAGATCAGCCATTTATAAGGTTCAAATGCAGAGCCCATTAGGATCTTGTTTAAATCCTTTATGGTCCTTCTATCGATTTGTATCTAGTTTTACAGTTTTAAATCCACCACATATAGCTGTGGTGTGAATTTGAAATTCAGTAGAACTGGATTTTTTTTATTATTAAAACTGAGCACTAGAATTTAAGGATTCTTCATATTGACCTCTAAAGTTCAAGTCTGTATTCATGAAGGGAAGGTGAGAAAAAATAGTTCATCAAAAATATTTACAGCATGAAAGAAAGATGATTACAAAATTCAGCAAAATGCTGAAATGTCTTTGCATTTTGTATTAATGTCATCTCCTCCTACTTCCCAGGGTGTCTCTATTGCTCTCAAGAGACTCATCTTTAAGTAAGGCTACACTATGTCTGCAGAGTAATCTACAGGAAGCTGACAGCCTATTGAGGAAATCCTGCACTGTGAATATTTATGATACCTCTGATTATTTAGAAATGTATTGACTTTTATCTTTTATTATGATACAGGAGTGCAGACTTGGTAAGTGCATATGGATGGTATGGACAGGAACACTTTTTGTTTATTATTTCACTTCACTTAGAGATTGAAAGTCCTGTCTTTATTAAGAACAATGCAGTAGTAGATTATTGCTTGAATCTCACCAGCAGTCAGTGTTTCTGTGGAATGAAAATTATCATCCAAATGACTAAAACTCCCACAGAGATGATGTAAGATATTTGTTCTGCATTTGACAGGTTAATTATAAAGATGAGGAGGATCTTAGTACTTCTTGATTTGTCCAGGTATTTGACAAATACAGAGCCATAATTAAAACTAGAAATGTAGTCAATTAATGACCGCTAACAGCAATCAAACCAGCTATGAAGTTAAGTGTTGCATGCCACAAAATTAGCTCTGTAGATTGATTTTTGAACACTCTTTCTAATAGTGAGTATTCAAGGATGTGCTGAACTATAAACAGCCAAACACAGAACTTATAAGGTCCAAATGCAAACTATGCATTCAGAATGCTTATCTAATAAAGAAAATTGAGTATGCAAAGACCTTGAACATATGGATCGAAACGAGCCTTTAAAAAGTAGCCTAGCATATAATCATTTGTGACCACAAGGAAAACCTGATTTGCTCATGTTACCATAAAGATATTAGAATATGAGCATTTGAAAGCCTTCTTTCTTTCTTTTTTCCTACATAAGATTATTCTCAAAAGTCTAAATTCCCACAGATCAAATTCACATCAAAGGAAGTAAAGGTGTTTAAAGCAGCAAGTGTGCAGTCCCTCCGGCAACATAATCCTGTGACAAAGAGTGTAGCCATTCCTGCAGCATCCATACAGCTGCACAGAATCCCAATCTGCCTAATGGTCTGTCAGCTCTCAGTGCTGCACTGCCCTCACACATTTTGGCACATAGCTTTAGCAATGTCCATTCAGGCTGGCTGAACTACCACCAGGCAGAGCCCAGGCTTTGGGGGCCAAGGGAATGGAATCAAAATCCACAGGGAAGAATATATGCCTTATTTAAAATGAAGTATTTTAAAACCATCCTGCTTTTGACTAATTTGAGAATTTATCACATGATTCCCTTTGAAGATGAGACTATTTTAGTATTCCTGTAAGGAGGTTGAATATTAAAGTATTCAGTGCTTTTCTTTTTATGGCAGTAAGTGCAGCGAAGCATAATTCTCCATGGTTTGACACAGATGTGTATTTTGTAATGATAATGGTCAATCTTTGCTAAGATAGGGAATGTTGTCTGAAATACTGATGCACCACCTTAATTGATTCTCTGGCAGATTGTCTGATAAGTTGTAGTGTCTGGGTAGTGTAGAAAGGAAGCTAAATATTGTGAACCTACACACTGAAAGTAAAACCTATTTTTTTTAAAATCATGTGTTTAGTTAGTATTACCACCATGAAAAATCTTTAATGCAGAAAGTACTTTACTAAAATAGGAAAAACTGACAGAAATTTATCATCAATAGATTTTTGGGTCAGTGGTTATTTTATTCACATTACTAAGGAATTGGAAATAAGCATGCCAATTTACATAATAATCCATGTCCTTCCTTTATTCATTCAAACAATAGAAAGTATAATGATCAGATCAATGCTGCTAAGCCCCCCAAATATAAGAATTTTTGTCCCTGGTCCACTATCATTTAACTTATTAAAACTTTCCTAAATCTAAATAAGTGGCAGAAAAATATAAAAAAAGAGCACTAATAATATTTTAAACATATTATTGATAAATATAAATATGTATCTTTCTATCATCTATCTATCTACTTTCCTGCCTATCTATGTAACTCTCTCATGTCTTTTTCAAGGATCCAGCATTTGCCACTGTAATTAGATATTTCTCCTTTTAGATTAGAATATATGAAGATCTTTCTCCTTTTAGATTAGAATACATGGAGATCATTCTACTTTTAGATAAATCGCACTTTCAAATAAAAATACTGTATCTTACACTGCAGCAAGGATCTATTGGAATTACTTATAAATAGTCATTCCATTTCACCTATAATTTTATGTTTTTTAAATTATTTCCTTGTTAAATACTCATTATGTCCTCAGATATTTTGCATCTTTGTCTTCTTATAGATGTCAATATAGAATTTGTAGATAAAATGTAGGTATCATATTTTTCTGCTCTTTGAGTATCCATATAATTTATGTGCAATATACTAATAAATGCTTAATAAATATTTACCAACAGAATGACCAAAATACATTAAATATTTAAAGAACCCCTAGGAATAACTACCTAGAAATTGAGATACATTGCTAAACAAACTAGCACAAACTTATAAAAATATTTTATTACTTTTAAAAATATATCATACAATGATCATATTCATCTCTATAACTTCTTAAAGGTCTGCCATATCTCCCTACTCACTCAACTTTGTGTACTTTTTCTTTGCCTCTATGAAACCTATTGTGTCCAGTTTGTCTTGTCCAGCTAATCTTGGGTAAATATATACCAGTATTCCACTCTCCAGCAACATTCAAATGACAGTAGCTACTCAGCAATGAGTGAGACTTTGTGCTCATCTTTCACTCCATGATTGTGACTGGCTTGTTCTGGTTTTGTTCATGCTATCAAAAGTACAGTGAGTTCATATGTGTGATTTCCCTGTTGTGTCCAGAAAACATTGTGTCCTTGAAGTAATCTATCAACTGTGTCTTTTATATTTCTGTTCCCTCTTGCATGAAGGTCCCAGAATCTTAAAGGGAGGAGTGCTATATAGACATTCAATTGTGGATCTCTGTTATTTGGAAGAAGTTTTTCTGATGAGGTTTGAGAAATTCACTCTATTGTTACAGCAATATATCATAAGGAATATATTTTGTAGGATACTAATGGAACATTCTCTCCAAGAGCCAATGCTCTATCTAGCATTTTTACCCTTCAAAAAATGCACAGAGCAATTTCTAGTACTATGAAAGCTAGCCAATGGGAATGAAGCTTCCAGTTAGTAGCCACTTGATTTTTCCGTGATTCTAACAAAAAGTGAGTAGTGTCCTCCACAATAGTGTCTTACTATAAAGTTCTGGAGTGTAACAAGGAGCATTGGCAAGAGCATATAACATTTATAGTCTCTTTGAAATGTCACTGGCCAATAGGTCAAAATACATAACTCATTTCTGGTACTGGAAGTTTTATTTGGTAGTGCACAAAGTCTAGGTGCAGCATTGTTCACCCGTTATAGAGTAACTCCATTTAAACTCTTTACATATATTTGTGTACATTTTAGCAAGATTCTATAGTAGTAAATTTTCATATGCCTTTTCAAAAAGATTTTAGTCTTAGTTATCTTCACCCTCCCCCCCCCCATATTCCCTAGTCTACAATGTCCTTTTAACCCTGACTCATTTGATTTTTTATTTTCATTTTACCTCATTTCCCTTTATGACACTACATTCTATTTCTCCCTCTTCCCAGGAAAGTTTTTTTCCCTTCCCTCTGTTCTCATATTATCCATCTTGTCTCAGCTGACATTCTAAATGAAACATATATCTAAAGCTTAAAAGTTAACATCTGCATACAAAAGAAATATATAATGTTTGCCTTTGGCTCTAGGTTAATTCGTTCAGAGTGATTATTTGCAGTTTTATCCAATTACCTACGAATATTGTACATTTGTTTTTCCTCTTTTAGTTTTATATGTATAAGTGTACATGTACCATGTGTTTACCCAAATGCCCATTGAAATCAGAAGAGGGTGTAACAGATGATTGTGAACCACCATATGGATAATAAAGGCCAAGAGCAACTATTGCTCTTAACCATTGATACATCTCTCCACCCATAATTTATTTTTTCTTAACAGCTGAATAATATTCCATATTGTATAAAAATATCACATTTTTCATAACCCATTCATCAGTTGATGTGCATCTAGGATATTACCATTTTCTGGCTATTGTGACTACAGCAGCAATAAACATAGTTGAGTAAATATCTCTATAGTTAAGATAGAGTCTGTTGAATATGTAGGCAAGAGTGGTATAGCTGGATAGGGTGTATTATCCCTAGATTTTTGGGAAACTTCCACATTGATTTCTATAGTGGTTATAATTTTTTTTTCCTGAATCTACTCTATCTGATGCTACTTCTGTTTTTAATTTTGGCTGGTCTGACTGATTTGCACTTTCCTGAAGACTAGGAATGTACATGTTCAAATTTTTAATGAGTTGTCTATATGATTGAGTAAGGGAAGAATATAATCCAGTAACACTTTGTAACACTTTGTGGTGTGTTAAATGAGGGAAGCAATGTAGGGAAAAGAATAAATGTGATCAACAATGACTCTTCCAGGAGGTGTGAGGGGAGGACTTTGCAAGGTTACGTTGAGTCGTGTATATCAGAAGTCCAACCAGTTTTTTCTCTTTTGTGGTATTGAACCTATCTAGGTTTTTACATTGAAATACATCTCTCTCTCTCTCTCTCTCTCTCTCTCTCTCTCTCTCTCTCTCTCTCTCTCTCTCTCTCATACACACACACACTGTCTCTGTTTCTCTCTCTCTCTCTCTGTCTCTCTGTGTGTGTGTGTGTGTGTGTGTGTTTGTCTGTCTCCTTTTCTTTAGCTCTAAACTTAACTATGGTATATAATTTTATTTTTAAGTTGACTAAGAAATAAACAATGCTGACATTTGTGCTGATTTGTGGAAGTGGCAAAATCACACAATAGACAAATGATTGTATTGTTAAGGTGAGCAAATGGATTTGAACTATGTTATGTTTTTCCTTAGTGCTTGATTCCAGGCCTGAAGGAAGGTTCATGGCAGGTCCTATTTTATTTGAGCAAGTTTGCTATAAGCACCCCTCTGATATTTGGTACATACCAATAAAATAGATTTAATGATATTCTGAAGGTTCAACAGAGTTAAAGTACAATATATCTCCTTTTAGAATGCTGCAGAACATTTGTTTTCTACTTGGAATATACAGAAAGTTTGGACTTGTCTTAAGGAGATGCTGAACTTTACATTTAAATCCTATTTTCCAGTAACCTTGAAAAATGTACTAAATTTTCAAATGATATTGTCACTTTTCTCTTTAAAATGGACTGATGACAGACTTTTTGCTGTCATTAGAATCTGTAAAATTCTTAGGTTCTGTAAGCTATAGAATCTTCTTCTCTTGTCTCAAAGTATACTATTCTCACACACATTCAGTTTGCTCACAGTCACCCTTGCTTGTTTTATGCTGATTGAACAGGTTACACTCTCTCCTGCTTCAGTGTGCCTGCACATGATGCTTTCAGATCTCAATGTGGATACTACTTATCATCCTGCAATGCTGTGTTCCACTACCACCCTGCATCAAATCAGTAAGTTCACTTTCACATTAGGTTTTATATGTTGGTATATTTTTTGCCTTTCACATTTAGATCTAACTACAGTGAGATAAAATCTTTAAGACCCAGAATACTGTCAGGCACACCATGAGCACACAATGAACTTAAATTAATTCATAAATGGTCAAATAAGTTTGCTTGTTTTAATTTGCTTTGTTCCTGTATTAGCACATTTCATCTGCCCTAGTCTTCAAACAAGAAAACCTGCACAAAATTGGGTGGAATTTTTTTCTCTTTGAGTTTTATGGAAATCAGCCATGAGAAATCAAATTCACAAAGCCAATAGGATTGTAAACATTTTTTTCTAAACTACAGTAGAATTATATTGGGAAAGATAACTTAAGAAAGATAATTTTTTGCTGTACAATCATACTATCTTCAAAAAAAAGTTACAACAAATTTACGTGTTCTTGTGAATGGTGTTCTGAAAATTGAATTTGTAATAAAAAATTTGCTTATCATTGGGCTGCCTCAGTTGCACTGGCTCAGAAAATTCTATGCATAAAGCATTTTCTTAGATCTACAATTTAAAAAATGAATGAGATATAGTTTTTATTTATTTTTAATGGCCATGCAATGAAGTATCAAATAACTGAGATTAGTGCAAAATAGTTTTGCATTACTGCAGCATAAGACAGGTTATCTGCCCCTTTTCAAACTAGAATCTAATAATGTGAATTCCCTGGCATGAAACTATGGTCTCTTAAGAAAGATTAAGGTTTTTTTTTTTTCTGAAATTAATTATTTTATTGAATATTTTACTTACATTTCAGATGTTATCCCCTTTCCCCATTTCCCACCCCATGGAGAAACCCCCTATCCCATTCCCCCTCCTTCTGCTTCTATGATGATATGCCCCACCTACTCACCCACTACCACTTCCCCACCCACACTGGGGCATCTAACCTTCATAGGACCAAGGACTTCCTCTCTTACCTTTGCCCTACAAGGCCATCCTCCTTTACATATACAGCCTGAGCTATGGGGCCCTCTCTATGTGCTCCCAGGCTGGTGGTTTAGACCCTGTGAGCTCTGGTTGGTTGGTATTGTTGCTCTCCCCATGGGGCCATAAACTTCTTCAGCTCCTTCAGTCTTCTCTCTAACTTCTCCATTGGGAACTCCATGATCAGTTCAATGGTTAGCTGTGAGCATCTGCCTCTGTATATTTCAGACTCTGGCAGACCTCTAAGGAGACAGCTATATCAGGCTTCTATCAGTGTGCACTTCCTGACATCCACATCAGTGCCTAACTTTGGTGACTGCACATGGGACAGATACCCTGGTGGAGCAGTCTCAGGACCACCACTCCTTCAGTTTCTGTCCCACATTATGTCTCCATATTTGCTCCTATGAGTATTTTGTTATTCCTTCTAAGAAGGACCGAAGCACACACATTTGGTCTTTTTTCTTCATGAGCTTCATGTGATCTGTGAGTTGTGTCTTGTATGTTACGAGCCTTTGGGCTAATATCCAATTGTCAGTGAGTACATACCATATGTGTTCTCTTGTGATTGGGTCACCTCACTCAGGATGATATTTTCTAGTTCCAGCCATTTGCCTAACAATTTTATGAATTCGTTGGTTTTAATAGCTGAGTAATTTGATAGCTGAGTAAATGTACCACACTTTCTGTATCCATTCCTTTGTTGAAGGACATATGGGTTCTTTCCAGCTTCTAGTTATTATAAATAAGGCTGCTATGAACATAGTGGAGCATATGTCCTTGTTATATGTTGGAGCATCTTCTGGGTATATGCCCAGGAGGGGTATAGCTGGGTCCTCAGGTAATGCTGTGTCCAATTTTCTAAGGAACCGCCAGACTGATTTCCAGAGTGGTTTTACCAGCTTGCAATCCCAGCAACAACAGAGCAGTGTTCCTCTTTCTCCACATCCTTGCCAGCATCTACTATCCCCTGAGGTTTTGATCTTGTCCATTCTGACTGGCATGAGGTGGAATCTCAGGGGGAAGATTAAGTTTTAACTCTGCTCTTTGATACCTTTGACTTTGGATAGTTTGTTGAACTTTCTTATGCTGTATTTTCCTCAGTTGTAAAATCATGAATAAGATTATCACAAATTAATTCAGAGAGAAAGCACATATTATTCTTTAAAAACTTATTGATGCATTTTTTTATATTTAAAACTATTCTTAGCTTACAAAATGATGGATTTCACTATGACATTTTCATACATATGTACCATTGTACTTTGCTCCTATTTATTTCTCTATTATTGTCTTCTATACTTCCTGCTTTCTCTTGTTGTACTTTTTCCTCCCTTTGTACAGTTTCTCCCTGATTTCATACTGAATACATATTATATATGTATGTGTAATATGTGTATAAATGTATATAAATATATACTATATACATATATAGTATTAAGTATATATATATATATATATATATATATATATATATTCATTCTTAGCCCATTTAGACACTTTCCTACTACTACCTCATCCCCTTCTACTTTTCTTTAGAGTTCCAACTAAAATTTTATTTTCAAAAATAAATAGTTCCATATATTTGATGCCACACTGTTCATAATAGATAAGTTATAGGCTTACCCATCAACTTGCACATATATAAAATAAAATATTTTAAAAACATCTTCTTTATATAAGAGAAGCTATACAGTAAAGAATAATGCTGGAAAATTAGGTTCTAAGAATTAGAATCTTATTCTTGTTATTATTACTAGTTTGCAAGTTTCTTCACTTATTCTAATTCTTTTAAAAGAAGAAAAAGTTTTAATAGTTAGGCTAACTGACTCAAGTGTGTTTACTTTACTCATCATACATATCCAAATAGTTCTAAGCTGCTTAGAGGCACAGTTACACTTAATGCTTGACCCTAGAAACAACACCTAAGGATAGAAACTTCAAAAGACTAACAAGCAAATATCACTTCAATGGCCCCTCCTTCTTGAAAAAACATGCTGTTAAAAATGCTAAAAAAATAGCAAAATATGGTACTTGTCATCTATTGCACAGTACAACATGTGGTTAGGTGTAGGCATAGCTTTAATTTTGCCTATGGTTGCCAGCCTTGTGAGTTTACAAAGTTCCCATGATGACTATATCTAAATTGCCTAAAAAAATATTGACCTTTTGTTTGTTTGTTTTAATACAATCCATTATATTTACAAAATAGAATACACAGTTGTTGGAATTTGGTAAAGAATTTTGAAAAACATATTTTAGGGATTTATAAATAAACTTACTTATAAAAACCCTAAAATTTCAGCTTAGTGTGCAATGACTTGACTCTTTACTTGACCAAATACTATTCTTTTGTCAATTACTGTGTTAAAAATAGATTTTAGCTTATATAATTTTTGAAATATTGCTATTCATAGCTATTTTCTTTATAACAAACATGTTTGGTTAATAAATATCTTAGAAAGTTGCTATATAATGTCATATTTTAACTCATAGAATTTGATCTAAGTAGTATGACTACATCCATTCTATACATGCTCAAACTGAGGCTGAATGGGCTACAAGAGTCCATCTCCAATACTGGAGTTACTGGTAGTATCAGAACTTAATTATAAAGCTGTCTAGATATATACATTATTTCTTTCCATTGATAAAAGAACATTAATGAGAGAAAATATAAAGATGGTGTGCTGGCTAGTATTTCAACTTGCTGGAGAAAATAATTTCATTGTAAGGTATTTTCTTATTTAGTGATTGATGGGTAAGGACACAGCCCATTGTAAGTGGGGCTATCCCTGGACTAGGAGTTTTAGGTTCTATAAGAAAGCAGACTGAGCAAGACATGGTAAGCTCAGTAGCCAACACTCTTTCATGCCCTCTGCATCAGCTCCTGACTCCATGTTCCTGCCGTATTTTAGTTCCCGTTCTGAATGTCTTTTGTGATAAATAGCAATATGGGAGTATAAGATGAATAAACCCTTTCCTCCCAACTTGCTTTTTGGTCATGGTGTTTTGTTGCAGCAATCAAAACCTTAAGGCAGATGGAAAATTAGTCATGTAAGAATACTATGACTATAATAAAGCATAGCATAAAATGGTATATTATGAAAATGTAGATAAGAATCTATAGGAAAAGGATAGTAAAACAACTTAGGGCATTCATCAATTTCATCTACATTTATTGTATATTGTATGCTCAGCATTGTAATTGCTACATTATACAGCACTAGTGGGTTATGCTCTAGATTCTTATATTAGAATGTTTGGTTTTGGAAAAAGTGAAAATATGATGAAGGTTAAGCCTTTATTCAAATTTATCTTTACTGAAAGCAAATGATTGTAGTTTGAGGGAGAGTGAAAAAGTTGGATTATATTTTATAACAACATATGCCACGAGAACAAGTGTTTCTTCTTGAAGATTCTTTACTGTGATGAGAGAAGGAAAACTGCCAGAAGTAGAGAAAAATAGGCTGAGAAATTCTTGAAGTTATCCACAGACATTTTGCCTTTTCCTAGAAATAAGATGTCATAAAAAGAGAGATGGCCCTTTTATCTGCGGGACATAAGAACTTACACATACATTTCCCCTGAGCATAGGAGATAACAAGGAGTGGTGCAGCCTCTGGAAATTAGTGCTTGGCATTTTGGTCTGACAAAGCAATGTACAAGTAGCATGTTATTTTTTAAAAGTACAAATTTATGAACATCACTAGAAAGTCAAGGATATTGATTGACTGTTTAACATTCTTAAATGGTCAACTAATCTCTGTGTACTACAAAAGGACCTGTAGCCCTGTTTTTTCTGACATATCACTCAATCACTAAAATTTATAGGACAAGAGCAGCCACCAGCATCTGCTGTGCTTACCAAAGTAGATATTTCACATACAAATCTTTAAGTACAGTTGATTTGAAAGCTTAATCTCAAATTTGATTTTAATTAAAACTTTATGTTTTACTAGAAAAATTTAAAATTGATAAAATTTTATATTTGTATTCAAAGCAATATAAATCATATGTGAAATACCTCCTTATTTGTTTTGTACCTCAATGTGTTTAGATGGATGCTTATTTCTTTTTCAATAGACAGCAGGTTACCCCTTTACATTTTGCATTGAAATTTTCTGTCAACGTACAACATAAGAACATACACATACTTTTCCCCCGAGCATAGAAGATAACAAGGAGTGGATACACTTTTTATCAACATCAGTTTATAGAGCACTCTTTTCATTATTATGTACAATTGTATGGTTTTTCTAACAACTATAGGGAAAAAAAAGCTTAAATCAAGAAATGTGAATCTTCAGAACTTTATTAGAGAGATAATTCACTTTATTCAATGTTTAAAATAAGTGTGTTGATTTATAGGAAAATTTTAATAGTGACAACAATTAAACCTAGTGATCTCTATTAGCAGAATATATCTTCATTCATAAATTTTCAGAGACTACAATATTTTGTATTTAGTAATAAATACTATGGTGAAATAATTCTAATTATTACATTATTATGTAATAATAATTTGTTTAAATACTAGGTCTAGTATAGTGATTTTGTTCCACATTTCAATTCTGTGAGTCACTGTAATTTTTATTAGATAGATATCATAATAAATGACATATTAAATGGTGGTAATACTAGTATATGTAATGTTTTTAATTATTATTGTACATTATTTTTCATTTTGAAACAATATGCATTTCTACATCGCAATATCTCTTTATACTAAATGCATTATAGCTTACCCTCTCCTGACGTTTAGTATTATATCATGAATAATGTTCAGGGTTTCCATTGTTGTAAAGTTTACTGTACTTTAAATTATTGTTTAGGTCATGGTGATGATATGTTATAATATCCTAAGTTATTATTCAAAAGTAGGTCCCATATACTGCATGATAATTTTTACTTATTTAAATAATGCTATACATTATTTTACTCTCTTATTCTTATAATTATTTTCTTTGCTGAAGACATGCTCAGTGGATAAAGTGCTTACCATGCAAGTGTGAGGATAAGGTCTGAATTCTCAGAACATATGTTTACCCAGGTGGGCATAGTGGTTCACTTGTAACAGTGCACAAGAGTACAGCAGGCAATCTTTTAAGCAAATTGGCTACCCAGAAAAGTTTAGAGACTCTGCCTAAATATATAAGGGAAAGAATTAACAAGAAGGCATTAAGACATCAACCTCGAGCCTCCAAACATATATGATTACATTTTCATGCACTCTCTAGCACATATTCAAACACATATAGACATGTTCTTTTTCACAACGCACATACACACATACACTTTCTCTTTCTGTTATAGTTGTATACATGAGTTTTTATATATTTATATGAAGTCTATAATTCCTAAATAAGAGAAAGCAGGTTATATTTATTTTTCTGAAACATGTTTAATTCACATAATATGATTATCTTAACTTTTATACATTTCCTTGAAGAATAATCTTACAAATATTTTATCAGTAGAAACTCATATTTTAATACACTCAAAAATAAAAATATAAATTCTTCAAAATAGCAAACAATACCACAGAAGTCATTTTATTTTATAAAATGGGATTTTATCTCATTTTATCCCTTTGTCAACTATAATATTTTATAAATAGGCTATAATATTTTATAAAATGCCATTTAAGATGTTAATAGTTCATTTATTTTCAAAGCAAAGTTCATGTCATAAGTAAACATAATATAAGATATAGACTTTTGTATAACTATGCTACTAAAATTCTTGTTGGTCTGTTTCAATTAGCAAAGGCAATATTTTATAAACCAATTATCTTTGTGTTCAGTAAATCTAAATTTAACTTTTTAAATTTTCTACCCTGTCTTAGAGTCTATGTTGTTATTGATATTCATATTTACACATAGGATTCTCCAAATGCATTACTGTCATTTCTCTGCATAATTGTCATTAATTCTGTCTAACAAATGGTTTTTGGAGAACATACATGGGAGATTTTACTTTTATTTCTTCTTATTTTAATTTTTTCTTTTAATTCATCCATCATTTACGGCTTTCCTTCAAGCCACATTAAATTTGAGCTTTCTTCCTTTCTACACTCTGTTCCTTGGCTTTTGAATGCCTCCTGACGATCATATACAGACTTGAGAGTAAGGTAGATTCCATGGCATCACACCACTATGGGTTGTTCAGTCCCTTAGCACTGCCTTCAGCATCCTGAACTCATTTTGTGCAGCCTTTTAAATCTAGGGGTTCAACATTGACAACTGACAATTTATCACTACTGCACCTGAGTTTCTTTGCCTTGAACAAATCTTACTGGTAGCACATCTCTTCTGGTCTGGTGGGATTCTGAAAATGCTTCTTATGTGCAGTGCATTCTTATAATATGGCTTCTCTGTATTTTTCTCTTCTGTAGGAACATTTGTCTTCCAACATACACATCATACAGACAAGTCTTAGAGAGCTTCTAGTTCAGATCATAGACTTTTCAGTCCTGTTTCAGAGGTGCAAAGCAAATCTGTTAGTGATTTATAAAGACTGCTAAGGGTAACTTCATGTACACAGTCTTATTTCCTTCAAATTGTAAATAGGATTTTTTCATTTTTTAATGTACTATTTTTGTTAATTCTTTGAGAACATCTTATTCTAAAGAGTGCATTATTTAGGGGATCAATTTTCAGTATGTACATCTTTTCATTCCACAGCTGCATTTCACTTGTTTGTCTCTGCTTGTTTGTATGTATGAGCCCACATAGAAACCAGAGAAAACATTGTAAGGGAGTTGTTCTCTCATACCATATGGGAGTTAAAATTAGGTAGACAGGCTTCGTGGCAACACCTTTATCTGCATGGCTATTTTACTGCCCCTTCATTTCATTTTCAGTTCAACCCTTGATATGGAAATGACATGCAAATTAATCAAACACTTTATACTTTCTATTTTTGTCTTGAAACAACAATCTATCTGTAAAGCTCAGGCTCATTCTTTGGTTCAAGAGGCCTTTCTGGTTTTGCCTCCTGGGTATCTGGAAAGTCAGAAGTATACTACCATGACTGGCTTCTATTTTTTTTAAACTGAATGAGATATTTTTATTATCTTCTAAAACATTAAATTTGTATAAGAAATTATAAAATTGAGGTGTCTTAACTTACTGGTTTTTTTTGAGACTCCAATTCTTCTTCATTAATACCACAGTTTTTTAAATTTAAAAATTGACTATATATATTTATTATTTTTATAAGTGAACATTTTATTTTATTATTAATTTTATTTATTTATTTTATGTATATGAGTACACTATAGCTGTATTCAAACACCAGAAGAAGGCATCAGATTCCATTACAGATGGTTGTGAGCCACCATGACATTGCTGGGATTTGAACCAAGGCCCTATGGAAGAGCAGTCAGTGCTTTTAACTGGTGAGCCATATTGTTATTTACACACACACACACACACACACACACACACACACAAATTAGTATAGAAATACAACCTGCTGAGTTCATTTGGGGTTGATGAGATTCATATATGTTGAAGCTGAATACATGATACTATATAACCAAGTTGGAGCTCATTCCTGTGAAGACTCACTTGCAAGTTTCTTAGAAAACATTGACTCTCTATAGCTCTTCACATAGAGATTAGACCATCTGATATTTTAGCCATCATTATTGATATCAGATGTTATTATTCATCTCTTCATTAGGCTACCATTTTGTTGAGATTTTATGGGTCCAGTTTTTTTTTTTTTTTTTTTTTTTTTTTTTTTTTTTTTTTTTTTTTTTTTTTTTTTTGTCTTATATAGAGAAAACAATCTGCAGACTTCTTGGTCTTCATGTTCTAACAGTCTCTGCCTTTCTCTTCTTTATTGTTCCTGACCTTTATAAATAAGGGGTTGTATTGCCTGAAGCTTCTCTAAGAAAGGATGAGAACTACACTTTTTTGTGGACATAAGGATAAGTATTTACAATGAATTTGGGAATTATATTATAATGGTTTAGGAATATGGCAGTAGTAAGTTCTTATCTAGGTTCTATGGCCTCACCAGCCAAAAACAATGGGCTAGGTTACAGCAACAGGAATTATTTTTTTCTTATTTTATAGTTATTCAGTTCAATTATACCTTCAATTTGTGACCTCCAAGATCTCAGACAAGTGGCATTATTTGACCTTTGATAGCTAGTATGAGGCCCCACGTGCCAATTATTATCCTTGATGGCTGGGAAAATGGAGTCCTATTTAGAAATTTCTTCTCTACATCTACATCATGTAGGATATTGACTATGTTTGCTTCTAGCAGTGTCAGTGTTCACATTGAAGTCATCAGTCTATTTAGAGTTAATTGTTGTGAAGGGTGAAAGATGTAGGTTCACTTTCATTCTTTTACATGTGAACATTCAGCACCATTTGTGAATATGCTGTTTTTTCCCCAATGTGTGTTTTTGGTATCTTTGTACAGACAGCTGTAGCTACATGCTTTCAATTGTGTCTTCTATTTTGTTTCATTTGTCTACATGTTTATTTTTGTGCCACTACTATGCTCGTTTTATTTGTGTAGTCTATAATTTATAGAAATCCAATAATTTCTTTTATACTTTCCAGTTTATGGAGTACAGGCTTTTAGTGTATTCTCTTATAATGCTATGAATGTTTATTTGGGTCATGAAAGGAGAGTAGGGCTAGTCATGAAGGGTAAATGTAGTGCTCACAGAGTGTATTCCAAATTAAAGACACAGGAAATTATCTGTAGGATTAAAGTATCAAAGAGAAGAGCATCAGCAGATTATGGAGACAGTAGAGATTTTCCGAAAGCAGGTGGAAGGCTTGCATAATACATTAAAGAGTTTTACTTTATTCTGAAGGAAATGGAGGAATCAAAATCTTTAACATTATTGTCAATGAGAACATGCTGGAAGTGCTTGAGTTATGACACTGGTGTTTGTAGAGGAGACATCAATTACCTGGATTGATATTATATTTTTGGATGTCAGTGAGGAAAACAAAAACTTCTGCAGTTTCTTAGTCCAAAGAGGATATATGTATTTCCTAAAACTGCTGTAATGAAGTACTAAAAGCTCTGTAGCTTAAAACAATAGATTTACTGTTTGTGTTCTAGAGTCTCCTCACATGAAATAAATGTTTGGTTTGGAGGTTCTAGGGGTTAGACCTTTTTTGTTCTTTTAGTTCTGATACTTCCAAGTATCTGGAGGTGTCACAGTCTGCCTCCCTTCTCTATCACTATCTCCAAGTGCTCCTTTCATTGTCTCTGTGTCCAGAAGACACAACTGTCTTCTGGAAAAGGCATCGAACAAAGTGATGAAAGAGCAGATTTTCCTCACAATGATCTCATTTTACCTAATAACACCATTAATGATATTATTTCTAAACAAAGTCCAATTTTGACATAGTAGGAGTAAAGACATTAACATAGCCTTGAAGATACAAATCAATGTATGGCAGATGGCAAACTTATACAATGGTCAACGGTTTGGAAAAATTGGACAGATGGATCCAATTGTCAGGCCATCCAGTGATGTCAGGAAGTTCATGAGTCTTGTTATTGTTATTTTCTTGATTAATAAACAAAAGAAACTATTCTTCATTGAGCTGCATCATATATAAGGTCATCTGCAAAGTATATAAACTAAAATTGTTCTTCACTCAGTTCACTCCAAGAGGTTCCTAAGTAATTAATCAAAGATAAAAAGCAAAGAGAAATGACTTCTTCCAATCTTCATTTCAAAGGACTAAGAAGAAAGTGAAGAACATGCAAGTATATGCTCTAGATGGCCAGAAATTTTATTCTATCCTGTGTGTCTTAGAGGTGGTCATGGCTTAATAATCATGTTAACTTTACATGAAACTTCTTCAAAAGACAAAGTAGTATTGATATCTGATTAGAAGTGATAGTAGGCATTGAATCTGTGTGTTTCTAGTTCTTTGTGAGCTAAATATGTGACCTGAAGCTGCTGTGGTGATCAAAGCAACTATTTCTAGACAGCAGTTTTCCCAATATTCAAGCATAGGGCTGAGGGTAATTTTCTTATATCAAAAGTCCAGAAACAACTAATAAAGTCCAGGAATGGTTTACTAAGACTCCAAACATGGAGGTGTGTGTGAGGGCTGTATTGGTAATACTTGTTTAGAAAATGCACAAGATAATATATTTATATTAACTCTGTGCTGAAAGGAAAAATGAGCAGTTTTCATATGAAGATAAATTAGAAAACTTAGACTAAATAGACAAATTGCTATAATGAGACATATTATTGAAAGTTACTCACACAGAAATGGATAATATGTATAGGTGTAACAATAGAAAAATAACTGAATTAGCAATTTAAAAAAACACTGCCACACACAAAATGTAGGAGAATTATTATATCAGTTATTGTCATACTTTTACAAGAAACTTATGAAGAATACATATCAGCTGCAGCTAGCATGACTCTTGTCCCCAAATCAAAATAAGCCAAGAAAACTATCAATGTTCTCCATAAAATAATTAAGAAATACATCTTTAAGCATGTAAAGAGAATTATACATCATGATTAAATGAGAGTTATACCAGGATCTTAAACTTTACTTAACATCTGAATGGTTAATGTATAAAATAAAAGTACACTGCTGTAATAACAGATATAGAAAAGGCACTCGCTAAAATACAACATCATTTCATTCCAAAAACTTAAAACTTAAGAATAAAATGAACTTTCTCATCATACTGAAGAAATTATATTTAAAATAAACAAAGAAACAAGCAGATGCTAATAAAGACTGTGATAAAAAAACACATTCTTTACTCTTTTGTAATGAGAATTCTTGTCTGGAATATGTGGATGGGATAATCCCTGTCATTTCTATTCAACATGTTATTGTGCTATCCAAGACAATTAAGCAAGAAAGAGAAAATTATGTAAGCAGGTATCCAAGTGGAAAATATCATTATTCACAGATCTCTATCACTAGCTCTAGTTACAGATGTCATGATTATATGTAGAAAATCCTAAAATATGAAATATGAATAGAATTGATAAGTTTAACAAAGTTATATAATAGAAGATCTACATAAAATTGTATTTCTGACTACTTATCAATTAATTAAAAATAAAGCTAAGAAACTATTATACTTAGAATATTTTTTAAAATGCTTAAGAAATTTAACCAAAGAAGTAAAATATTATGGCCTTAAAATTGTATAAAGCATTTCCAAGGATATTCATGAACTTAGAAAATACTCTTCAGAATACCCAGGTTCATGGATTCAAAGACAATATTTTTGTATGTTAATACTATCAGAATTGACTACAGGCATACTATGAATTCTATTAGAACCCTGGTTGATTTCTGTATAGAACTGGAAAACTGGTTGTGAATAGAGGGACTTAAAATACTCTAATACTGAAAAATGAGAAAAGATAATGTTCTTTCTGATTTTGAAACTTCTACAAAGAATACATTAGTAAAATTGTGTGACAGTGGCAGAATATTCCTAGGTATATCATTCATAGGATCAAATGTCTATTTTCCACAAAAGAAAAATACTACCTTTGGAAAAATTCTGTCCATTCACACAGAATTTCTAAACCATGTATGGAATATAATTAGGTAGCTAAACAGTTGCTCATATTATTGAGAAACTATTTTTAAAAGAGCAGATATCATAAACAGAATAAATGTGTAGTAAAACAAAAATACAAGTAGCAGAAGAAAAACATGAAAGTATTTTTTGTTTCTAACTAATGTGAAAAGGTAGATAAAATAGGTTATTCATGTCACAAGGGCAATTCAATATAAAAAGAAGTATTAAAAGAATAAAAATGCTTGAAGTAATGCAGCTTTCATATAATAGCAAATAAATAGAAGTGTCAGGTGATAAATTTTAATGTGCCTGTCAGGAAGAAAAGTAAAATAAAATATCATAAAATAGGCACATCAAAGAAAATTAGAATATAAATAAACAAGGTTCAAAGGTACACAGTCTAGCAACAATGGCTCTGGATTAAGAGAACAAAAAGCAGAATAAAGAAATTTATTTTAAAAAAATATCCTAGAGCTGAAAGGAATTTAATTCAAAATTAAAGGGCCTACCAGAGGGAGAGTGCCAGAAACAGAGGGAGAAAGGGGAATAAAAGATGAAGAAAGAGGAGGAGGGGGAAAGTAAAGCAAGGGAGAGAGGGAGAAAGGAAGAAAAGAGGATTTGAGGACTGGAAGAGCATAATGGCAGGGATAGGAAAGAAGAGAATCATGAGTCTAAATTAACACCAAAATGACTATAACAGTGAGGTGTCTTCCAATTTTTTATTGGAAAATATTTCAGCCAAATATGAAATTAAGACATACATTTTTAGAAAAAATAGATCTTCATAACATATTTCATCATTCCTTTTTAGGAAGCTTTTTGGAGGTCTGCTCAATCAAAATGAGAAAATTAACCCTAAAAGAAAATATGTTTTACACAATAATAGAACAGAACACAGGAGGTTATAAACAGTAAAAATATCAAAGGTGATGCCAGAATGGTAGTGAATCACAAGATGAAGGTTATAATGTGAGTAATAGATCCTACACCATACATGCTAGCTTCCCTTCCCCTATACATCTTCTCTATTGGCTGAGTCCTCTTCTGCAAGCCAAACTGCCCAAGAGCAGTTTGCTATTCCTAGGGAAACCTCCATTCCCTTGACTCCTCTCCTCCCACTTTCATCAGACCTTCAGACCCTGAGCCATATAAACCTATAGACCTGAAAGCATACATTAAAAGGATATCAATTAGAGGCCTGCCATAGCACGATGATCCAGAGATGTATCTTTCAACTGGTTAAAAACTGTGTCATGTTGTTAGATAAATAGACATTTTGATCATTGGAATAGAATTAAAGATGCAGAAATAAACCCACATACCTATGGACACTTGATTTTTGATAAATACTTAAAACCATACAATGGAAAAAAGAAAGTATCTTCGACAAATGGTGCTGGTTTAACTGGATATGTACATGTAGAAGAATGAAAAATGATCCATTTATCACTCTTCACAAAACTCAAGTCCACAATGAAGGACCTCAACATAAAATCAGATACATTAAATCTCACAGAAGAGAAAGTAAGAAATACGTTTGAATACTTTGGTACAGGAGACAATTTCCTGAACAGAACACCAATGGCTTTGGTTCTAAGATCAAAAATTGATAAATGGAACCTCATGAAAATGCAAAGCTTCTGTAAGGCAAATGACACTATCAATAGGACAGAGCAGCAGCCTATAAATTGGGAGCAGAGTTTTCACCAACCCTACAGCTGACAGAGGGCTAATATCCAAAATTTACGAAGAATCCAAGAATTAAGACACTAACAATCTCAGTAACCCAATTAAAAAATTGAGGCACAGAACTAAACAGAGAATTCTCATCAGAGGAATCTCAAATGGCCAAGAAACACTTAAGCAAATGTTAACCAGTCCTTAGTTATCAGGGAAATGCAAATCAAAACAACTCTGAGGTTCCATCTTAACAACCATCAGAATGGCTAAGATCACAATCTCAAGAGACACACATGCTGGTGAGGATTTGGAGTAAGAGTCACATTTCTCTACTGCTAGTGGGAATGCAAACTCATCTAACAACTTTGGAAAGTAATTTGTCAGTTTCTCAGAAAACTAGGACTATTTCTACCTCAAAACCCAGCTATACCACTCCTGGGAATACACCCAAAAGATGCTCCGACATCCTACAAAATGTATACTATCTTATCTTCTGTGAATAGTTGCACCTTGATTTCTTCCTTTCCAGTTTGTATCTCCTTGATCTCCCTTAGTTATCTTATTGATCTGTCTGGAAATTCAAGTACTATATTGAATAGATAAGGAGAGAGTGGATAGCCTTGTATTGTCCCCGATTTAAGTAGAATTGCTTTAAGTTTTTCTTTATATATTTTGTTGTTGACTATATGCTTTCTGTATGTTGCTTTGATTGTGTCTTTATATGACCCCTGTACCCCTGATTTCTTTAATACCTTTAACAAGAAGTAATGTTAGATATTATCAGTGGCTTTTTCAATATCTAATGTGATTCTTTTCTTTCAGCTTGTTTATATGATGGTGTCCCAGACTTCCTGGATGTTTTGTGTCAGGAGTATTTTAGGTTTAAAATTTTATTTGACTGATGTGTCATTTTTTTCTATTATATCTTCTATGCCTGAAATTTTCTCTTCCATTTCTTGTATTCTGTTGGTGATACTTGCATCTATTGTTCATGTCCTTTTCTCTAAGTTTTCCATCTCCAGGAAAAACTCAGTGCTTTTTTTATTGTTTCTATTTCCACTTTCAAGTCTTGTAAAGTTTTATTTATTTCCTTCACCTGCTTTATATTTTCCTGTATTTCCTTAAGGGCTTTATTTATTTCCTTTTTAAAGGCTTCTGTCATCCTTTATAAGGATGATAAGAGTATACTTATTGCCATTTTCTTGTGCTTCAGTTGTTTTATGGTATCAGGGGCTTGCTGTAATAGTATACCTGGGCTCTGAAGGTGTCATAATGCCCTGGCTTTGTTCATTGTGTTCTTTTGAGGGCCTTTAGCCACCTGAATAGCTTTGGTCCTTAGATGTCCTTGTTTTAATAAATATTGGGCAGGGGGTAGGAGTAAACCTGAATGGTCCTGGTCTGGCAGGCCTCTAATGGGTATCCTTGTGATGTATGCTTCCAGATCTATAGATCTGTATGGCTTAGGGTCTGCAGGTCTGATGAAAGTGGAAGGAGAGGTGACAGGAGAATGGAGGTTCCCCTGGAAAGAGCAGACTGCTCTGGGCAGCTTGGCTTGCATCAGAGGACTCATGCAGTAGAGAAGATAGATAGGGGAAGGGAAGCTTATATGCATGGTGTAAGATCCACTGGTCTGATAAAGGTAGGAGGAGAGATTGTGGGAGAATGGAGTCCCTCATGGATAGCAGAACACTCAGGGCTAGTATATTCTTTAGAAATATAGAACTGAATGCTAGAAGATATAGGCAAAGGACATTAACAAGTATATTATGAAGAAGCAGAAAATGGAGTATGAGGATCAAAAGAGGACACTGACTATTTAGGTTATAGGTTTTCCGATATTTAACTTTCTAAACCAAGTTAATGTTTTACTTCAATTAAAAGAATCATAATATATTCAAAAAACCATGTTAGAGCATGCCCAAATTCTGGTTAAGAAGCTGTTTATAAGTAGGCACTGTAAAATTGTGGAAAACATATATTCTCTTATGCAATAATTTTTTCATCATTAAGATCCTTTGTTCCTTCAAACTTTACTTCCTGACTCACCCTCTACATTCAGTTGGCTTCATATATATATATATATATATATATATATATATATATATATATATATATATATATATACACATGTTGACCTCCAGTTAAACCAACACCATTTGCTGGAAATACTGTCCTTTTTCCACTGGATGGTTTTAGCTACTTTGTCAAAGATCAAATGATCATAGGTGTGTGGGCTCATTTCTGGATCTTCAATTCTATTCCATTGATCTTCATGCCTGTCTCTGTACCAATACTATGCAGTTTTTATTACTATTGCCCTTTAGTACAGTTTGAGGTCAGGGACAGTGATTCCCCAAAAAGTTCTTTTACTGTTAAGTATAGTTCTTGCTATCCTGGGTTTTTTGTTGTTTCAAATAAATTTGTAAATTGCTCTTTCTATCTCTATGAAGAATTGATTTGGAATTTTGATGGGGATTGCATTGAATCTATAGATTGCTTTTGGCAAGATGGCCATTTTTACTAAATTAACCCTGCCAATCCAAGAGCATGGGAGACCTTTCCATCTTCTGAGATCTTCTATTTCTTTCTTAAGAGACTTGAAGTTCTTGTCATACAGATCTTTTACTTGCTTGGTTAGATTCACTCCAAGATATTTTATATTGTTTGTAGCTATTGTGAGGGGTGTCATTTCCATAATTTCTTTCTCAGCCTGTTTATCCTTTGAGTATAGGAAGGCTACTGATTTGTTTGTGTTGATTTTATATCCAGACACTTTGCTGAAGTTGTTTATCAGGTTTAGGAGTTCTCTGGTAGAAATTTTAGGGTCACTTAAGTATACTATCATATCATCTGCAAATAGTAAAATTTTGATTTCTTCCTTTCCTATTTGTATCCCTTTGACTTCCTTTTGTTGTCTAATTGCTCTAGCTAGGACTTCCAGTACTATATTGAATAGGTAGGGTGAGAGTGGGCAGCCTTGTCTAGTCGCTGATATTAGTGGGATTGCTTCAAGTTTCTCTCTATTTAGTTTGATGTTGGCTACTGGTTTGCTGTATATTGCTTTTATTATGTTTATGTATGGCCCTTGAATTCTTGATCTTTCTAAGACTTTTTTCCTCAAAATACTTTATTTATCAGTATTTGTATACACATATATACTTATACATGTATACATATATACATACACATATGAACAATAATTAAATAAGATATATTTGAAAAGTATTGGGGGTTTGGAAGAGTGGGAGGAAGGAGAGAAAGAAAAAATTATGTAAATACAGAGCTCATATATGAAATTCTCAAAAAGGAATCCATTTTTTAAAAAAAATGTTCAACAGATTAACTTGCATTTTACACCATGAAAATAAATATGGCCTACAATTATGTTGAAGGTCATTTTAACTCACTACAAACTTTGAAATTTAAAATGAAATCAAAAAAAATTATTTTACCCAGCATACTAACAAAAAACCACAATAATATTTTACAATTCAAAGTATTTCTAAGAACAAGAAAATGGATTGTCAGAAGCTAAGTCAGAAGAGCCAGGGGGACACTGTGTGTTATTTCTTTTCTTTTCATTTTTTTTCTTTTTTATTATTATCAAATCATAATTTTTACTTTTTAACACAGGGGTTATAAATAAGAAAATGCAGGATGTGGGGAAGGGGATGACACAAGAGCATAGATGTTCAGGGGGACTACAGATATCTTTCAGAACAGGGTATCACCTGGGTGAAGGTTCAGGGGTCAGTTCACAATGACTCTGCCTATGATTCACTTGTCCTTATCTAAGTTGGTACTATCCGCCAAGTCTGCCTATTTACAAGGTCTATGACTACTCAGGCTGGTAGATTTCAACAAAAGCTACCTGTTTACAATAGTTTATAGACATCTGTTTCAGTGTTTTTCCATAGAGACCCAAGACTTTGTGTTAGCAGGCATGATTGTCAGGCCTATTGCTGATTTTAGGCTTATGGCTGATTTTAGGCCTTCAGTGTATAAGCAGGGCTGCCCCTGACATCCCTTCCCTTCTCCACTTATAGAAGGGCTGTGGTGATTCTAATCTTACCAAGACAGGGATAGAGGTCTGACCTCCAGTAATTAAAGGGTACCTTGTAATGGCTCCAGTCCTCCTGTCGTTGTACAGTGAGGCATAAGGGCCATACCTGTCCAGATGTCTTTTTCCTGGAGAGGGGATACTTTTGACATCAACCCCTATGCAGTCAGGCTTGTCCCTCAGGGAACCCAGAAAGATATTTTTAACTTTTATTTATATTCCCTTGCAGTGCTTAGCATCGCAGCCTATGCAAGAATTCAGATCGCCAGACAGAGGGGGTTCTGGGTGGCCCCTTTCTGCTTGGTCTAGGGGTAGAAGTCCCCTCTTTTAGGTTGGGTGGAGATGGGACTTGGGAACACCCTGGATAGAGTAACATCCTCATCTAGAGTTCCAAGACTTTTAACATGAAGGGATGTTGAATTTTATCAAATGCTTTCTCAGCATCTAGTAAGATAATCATGTGGTTTTTTTTTCTTTGAGTTAATTTATGTAGTGGATTACATTGATGGATTTCCAAATATTGAATCATCCCTGCATTCCTGGGATAAAGCCTACTTGATCATGATGGATGATTGCTTTGATGTGTTCTTGGATTCAGTTTGTGAGAATTTTATTGAGTATTTTTGCATCAATATTCACAAGAGAGATTGGTCTGTAGTTCTTTTTCTTTGTTGGGTCTTTGTAAGGCTTAGGTATGAGCATAATTGTGATTTCTTGGAACGAATTGAGTAGTGTTCCTTCTGTTTCTATTCTGTGGAACAGTTTGAAGAGAATTGGTATTAGGTCTTCCTGGAAGGTCTGATAGAATTCTGTACTAAAACCATCTGGCCCTGGACTTTTTTTGGTGGGGAGCTTTTAATGACTGCTTCTATTTCTTTAGGGGTTATGCGACTATTTAGATGGTTTATCTGCTCTTCCTTTAACTTTGGTACCTGGTATCTGCCTAGAAAACTGTCCATTTCATCCAGATTTTCCAATTTTGTTGAGTATGGGTCTTTGTAGTAGGATCTGATGATTTTTTAAAATTTCTTCTGTTTCTGTTGTTATGTCTCCCTTTTCAGTTCTGATTTTACTAATTTGAGTACTGTCTATGCGCCCTTTGATTAGTATGGCTAAGGGTTTGTCTACCTTGATTTTTTCAAAGAACCAGGTCCTAGTTTTGTTGATATTTTGTATAGTTCTTTTTATTTCACCTTGGTTGATTTTAGCCCTGAGTTTGATTATTTCCTGCCTTCTACTCCTCTTGGGTATATTAGCTTCTTTTTGTTCTAATGCTTTCAGGTGTGCTGTCAATTTGTTAATGTATGCTCTTTCCATTTTCTTTTTGTGGGCACTTAGAGCTATGATTTTTCCTCTTAGTACTGGTTTCATGGACTCCCACAAGTTTTGATGTGGTGTGTTCTCATTTTCATTTAATTCTAAGAAGTCTTTAATTTCTTTCTTTATTTCTTCCTTGAACAAGTTATCATTGAGTAGAGCATTGCTCAGTTTCCACATGTATGTGGGCTTTCAGTTGTTTTTGTCCATATTAAAGACAAGTCTTAATCCATGATGATCTGATAGGGTACAAGGGATTATTTCAATTTTTTTGTATCTGTTGAGGCCTGTTTGGTGACCAATTATATGGTCTATTTTGGAGAAGGTATCTTGAAGTGCTGAGAAAAGGTATATTCTTTTGTTTTAGGATGAAATGTTCTATAGATGTCAGTTAAGTCTAATTGGTTCATAAGTTTTGTTAGTTTCATTGTGTCTCAGTTTAGTTTCTGTTTCCATGATGTGTCCATAGCTGAGAGTATGGTGTTGAAATCTTCCACTATTATTGTGTGAGGTGCGATGTATGCTTTAAGCTTTAGTAAAGTTTCTTTTATGTATGTGGGTGCTCTTGCATTTGGGGCATAGATGTTCAGAATTGTGAGTTCTTCTTGGTACATTTTTTTGATGAATATGAAGTGTCCTTCTTTATCTTTTTTGATTACTTTTGGTTGAAAAATGGTTTTATTTGATATTAGAATGGTTACTCCCACTTGTTTCTTGGGACCATTTGCTTGTAAGATTGTTTTGCAGCCTTTTACTCTGAGGTATTTTCTGTCTTTTTCACAAAGGTGCGTTTCCTGTATACAGCAAAATGTTGGGTCCTGTTTATGTATCCAGTCTGATCTTCTATGTCTTTTTATTGGAAAATTGAGTCCATTGCTATTAAGAGATATTAAAAAAAATGAATGTTGTTTCCTGTTGTTTTGTTATTGGCAGTGGAAATATGTTTGTATAGCTACCTTCTTTTAGGGTTGTTGGAAGATTACTTTCTTGCTTTTTCTAGGTTGTAGTTTCCCTCCTTCTGTTGGAGTTTTCCACCAATTATCCTTTGAAGTGCTGGATTTGTGGTAAGATATTGTGTAAATTTGGATTTGTCATGGAATATTTTGGCTTCTCCATCAATATTGATTGAGAGTTTTGCTGGGTATAGTAGTCTGGGTTGGCATTTTTGTTCTTTCAGGGTCTGTATGATATCAGTCCAGGATCTTCTGGCTTTTATGGTCTCTGGTGAGAAGTCTGTTATAATTCTTATAGGTCTGCCTTTATATGTTACTTTACCTTTTTCCCTTACTGCTTTTAGTATTTTTTCTTTGTTTTGTACATTTGATGTTTTGATTATTATGTGGCGGGAAGTATTTATTTTCTGGTCTAAATTATTTGAAGTTCTGTAGGCTTCTTGTATATTTATGGACATCTCTTTCTTTAGGTTAGTTAAGTTTTCCTCTATAATATTGTTTAGGATATTTACTGATCCTTTAAGTTGGGAGTCTTCCCTCTCATCTATACCTATTATCCTTAGGTTTGGCCTTCTCATTGAGTCTCGGATTTCCTGTATATTTTGGGTTAGTAGGTTTTTGTATTTTGCATTTTCTTTTACAGTTGTGTCAATATTTTCCATGGTATCTTCTGCACATGAGATTCTCTCTTCTATCTCTTGTATTCTGTTGGTGATACTTGTGTCTATGACTCCTGATCTTTTTCCTAGGTTTTCTATCTCCAGTGTAGTCTCCCTTTGTGATTTCTTTATTGTTTCTACTTCCAATTTTAGATCTTGTATGGTTTTGTTTAATTCCTTCTCCTGTTTGGTTGTGTTTACTTGCAATTCCTTAAGGGATTTTTGTGTTTTCTCTTTAAGGGTTTCTATCTGTCTACCAGTGTTCTCCTTAAATTCTTTGAGAATGTTATTTATGTTCTTCTTAAAGTCCTCTATCATCATCATGAGAAGTGATTTTAAATCTGAATCCTGCTTTTCTGGTGTGATGGGGTGTTCAGGGCTTGCTATGATGGGGGAACTGGGTACTGATGATGCTATGCAACTTTGGATTCTTTTGCTTACATTCTTGTGCTTGCCTTTCACCATCTGGTTAACTCTAGTGCTGCCTGTACTCGCTGTCTCAGACTGAAGCCTGCCTTTCCAGTTATTTTACTTGCATCTGATCTCCTCAGGGTCCAGATATCTCTGTGATCTTCTTCAGCTGCTCTGAATACAGTGGTACCTCTAGGATGCCTCAGGATGTAGTGCCTCCCAGGCAGCAGACCAGCTAGGTGTCTGCTGTTCTGGGTGCAGTGTCTTCTCTAGGATGTCTCAGGAACAGGTGCCCACTGCTCTGAGTGCAGTGTCTCTGCTAGGATGTCTCAGGATAAGTTGTCCACTGGTCTGAGTGCAGTGGTTCCTCTAGGATGTCTCGGGATATGTTGTCTGTTGCTCTGAGTTCAGTTGTTCCTCTGCCACTCTGGATTCAGTGGTACCTCTGCTGCTCTGGGTTCAGAGGACCCTCTATCACTCTGGGTTCAGTGGATCCTCTAGGTTGTCCTGGGAGGAGTCTGGTGTCCACCCTGGAGCAGACCGGGCCTCCGATCTGGGAGAGAGGTGGAAGGGGAGAGCCACTCTGCAGGGGTCGGGGGTTGGTTTTCTGCTGGAATCTGAGCACTCCCCACACTCAACTATGAGTGTAGGGTGTTGTGTGGGTCTTCTTACCTACTGTTCTGGGTTCAGTGAACCCTCTATGATGTCTCTGGAGGAGTCTGGTGTCCACCCAGGAGCAGACCTGGTGTGGATGTTCACCAGGCCTCAGATTCAGGGGAGTGACTATTTTTTTTTTAACTTAATATACTTCACTTAAAAAGAAAAAATGAGCGTGAGATACTATTTTGTGAATATATTAAGGGCTTAGTTTACAGAACATATTTTACAAAATATTAGGTCTTACAATTGATCTGAAACTCAGAATGGAATGTATGAAAGATTTTTGGGTTAAGGTGAGGTGGCAGAATGTTGGTGACATGGCCAGAATTACATCTTAGAAAGATTACTCTGATGTGTGTTGGGCTTGTGGAAAGTTGCAGGGTTAAGGCAAGAGCAAGACAACTTATATAGGGGACAAACTCAAAGGAGGGGGACAGAGGTGAAGAGCAAAAATATTTGGTTGTGAAGAATCAGAGAATGTAAAATATCAGTAAAGTCTAAGTTCAAATTGAAATGTAAGGATCTAGTCATTGTTAGTGCTGAAAACAGGTAATTTAAGGTTTGCCGTATGTTGGTGACTTTCTGTACTGACTTCATATTGATATGTTATGAAGAAAAAGTTGCCTTAATCATTCTAAATGATTACTACATTAAATAGTATGTTATATTTGAACCTCAGATTCCCATTTGAAGTTAATTTTTCTTTCTACTAAGAGAGAGTGATAGGTTATTTCTACACCACTAGTGAAATAGATTATATTAAGGGCAGATTTATTGGGACGCTGCTCTCAGGGAAGTTCACTGACCCTAAAGATTGATGCCAGGGGAATCACTTTGGGGAGTGATGGGAGAGAGAAGAGAGAAAGGGCAGGAGAGGAGAGAGAGAGAGAGAGAGAGAGAGAGAGAGAGAGAGAGAAGAAGAGAACAAGAGAGATGAAAATAACTGGATTATATAGACAGGAGCTTTTTGGGGAAGGGCAGCCCAGCAGTTGGGCTGGAAAGTTCAAAGTTCAGGGAAAGGTATGACAGGTAGGGAGTGAAGAATGCTGGAAGAACCTGGAGGCCACATCTGCTTTGATAGGTCAATAGGTGGATGGGTGGGGAAACACACGCATAGAAGCAGGGGGGATTTCGGGGGTGGGGAAACTGGGAAAGGGGATAATATTTGAAATATAAATAAAGGAAATATCCAATAAAAATATGCACCTAAGTCTCTTGTTCCAAGTCTGAAAACAAACAGAGGCTTTTACATTTCAAGTTCTATATTTTTCAAACATTATCTCTTATTGCTTCAAAATGGATAATTCTTCAGAGAATGTTAAATATTGTACAAACAATTGCAAAACATTCAAGAAATACAATAATGCTGTAGTTCTAACCACCAGTTAAAGAGTTAAAGCACATTGCTTTTCTACTTTAAAAATGTGTATATATATACATATTTATATATAATTTATATATTATAAATTATAATTATATATATTTTTATATATTATATATATTACATATATTATAAATTATAATTATATATTTATACATAAATATATATAATTTATATATATACATATATTCATATGTATATATATGTGTATATATATATGTATATATATTGTGTATATGTATTTATATGAAAGTTACAAGTAAGTAAAATTTGTTTCTTGCTAATCTCATTTTCTTTTAATATGCTCTTACCTTGAAATCAAATTTCAAAGCAGTATATATGCTTTAACATAGTATTTTTGTCCATTTTAAAAATTTAAAAGAAAGCCTATACTTATGGTTACTAGTGAGATTTTTTTGTTTTATTTTCTGGAATTGGAGTTTTTAATTTATTTGCTCTAATAAAAATCTCTCTGTTAACTTTATGTACCTTATACAATGGCTAAAATATTTTCTAAATAAGAGAATCTATATACTCACAGGGAAGTCAATCTGTTTATTCTTTAATTTATGCTTATGCCATTATTCATTTCTAGCATTTTAAATATAATTTGTAAGACAATAAGTATAGTTCCATAAATTATTCTGGGATTTTAAAATTTGTAAGGAATAAATGATGCCCATTGTTAAGATAAAATTTGCCTGGATTCACCTTTTAATTAGTGTGTATTATACTTTGTATTTAGAATCTAAATTAGTTTAATACACATTGGAATTATATTTGAGTTATACATATTTAATTGAATATAATTGAATATATATGTAATTGAATAAATAATTTTATAAGAGAATCCTGTTTATGCAGTTGCCCTTTTTAATGTAATCAGAAGTGCTTGAAATAGTTAATAGAAATAAAAATAAAATAGAATTCCTTACTACTAAGTAATTCTTAAAGAAACTTATACGGACATATCTTTTTGAGAAAAATATTATTTGTTTATGCTCTTTCATTTTCCCACAGAATTTGTTTCTAGTTTAATTTTTACTCACTATGAATAATCCATATTCATATGCCATGTAAAACATACATTTTTATTTTACATGAAGTTTCAGAGACCTTATCCCAAGCCTAAAAACAGTAAGTAGTATAAGTGATGAAGTTTTTATACTTGTTCATGCTTCTCTGAGTCAAACTCTCTTTTCATCATTCTTAAAGCCACTTTCATACAGCATTTTATTTTCTGTGTGGCTACTGGTGAGGATATGCTTGTCTGTCATTTTATTAATTGGTCTTCATACATCATTTATCTTAGAACTAGGATGTGACTATCACCTTCACTTTTTTTCAAATGTCGCATACTACCCCTTGCACTATATTGGGTTGTTTTAAATCTTTCTGTCTTCGAAAATCACAATGGATCTCCTTCAACTCAGTTCCTAATCAGTCTGATCCCTGCATATTAAATTCTTATTGAACACTGTTTGCTGATTTTGACTGGTTATATAATTCATATTATGCTTGTTGCTTCTTTGTTTTGTGTGACTGTATATTTATACTGGTAAACACACACAGACACACACACACACATACACACACACACACACACACACACACACACACACATACACACATGCACAGTAATCTGGTAAAAATAACAAGACCTAAAATTTTGTCAGTTAGTCAAGCTCATTTAATACAGAACCATAGTAAAATAAATTGAGGTAAATTCTCAATAGCAAAACAATAAGCTAAAAAAATAAAACCAACACAAAAACTATAATTGTCCTCTTCAAAGCTTTGTGGTCCATATTATATTACCTGTGATGCAGGTTAATTGAGTGCAAACACATGATATATTTCATAATTCACATATATATTACTACATTATATTTTGATAGTCATCCATTTTGGATTGCTCAGAGATCATATAATGAATGAATGATTCACACCCCTAGAGAAGACTAGAAATTGAATGCAAAATTCCAGTAGTATTGGTAAATAAAATATATTATTAATAAAACCTAATATAATCGTGGGTGATACTACTACTTTAGAGCTGTTTGTGATTTCATAGTAAATGAAACATGTTTGTCATATTGAAGTAGAAATAAGCTAGATTGGAAATTAGCACTCAGCAAAGGAACTTACAATTGTTGCATTGCAGAAGTTTATTTATTCCCCTTGCAGATGTTCATCATAAAATATTGAGATTTCTTAAAACATAAATCTGATATTTTACTAAACATAATTTAACCACTTACATATAAAATTATATTTCCTGTGCACTTAGTTCAATAAAATCACATGTTGAATTTATTTAAAGAGTATTGAATACCTCTTAGGATCTTTAGCAAGCTCTCTCCAGTGTGAGCAATGTTGATAGTGACATACTTAGCCATATATCACCTTAGCAATTACCTGCCTTGATTAGATGGGATAGTGGAGCCATCACCTGGGTAGTTGGCCATTTGAAGATAGTGTCCCACTGATAAACACCAAAGACTTATAATTACATGTGCTACTAACACTTTATAGTGCTGTTAGAGGTTTAATTTAATGGTGCTTGAAGAATCAAATGAGTGTTGTGTTGATGCCTTAAGTGCTTAGAAAGGAATTATCATGAGTTAACTGTTTCATATTAAGCAGATCAAGAAATCCTTCTGTCAAGCAAGATGCAAATAAAATTGGGCATAGTTTACAAATGTTTGTGAGAATAATTTGAAAGGAAATGTCAAAATGTGTTTGCCACTGAATTTTTTATAGTTATAAATCATCATAGTAAAAATATAATAATCTGTAATAGTACTTGTCAATATTATTGTGTATTTGAAATAAGTTATTTTCTTACTTTCCAAATTGTATCTCTTTTTAAAATTGCATTTATTTAATCTGCCACTTGTCTCTTGATGTGTGAATATGAATGGATGTGTGCTCAGGGTGAGTGTGTGCAATGGTAAGCATAGGGAAATAGTAGGATAATTTGTAGGAGCCTAATCTTCTCTTAAACCATGAATATCAAGGGGTTGAACTCAATTGTTGGAAAGTACTTTTACTCATTGTGCCACCTTGCTGTTGCCCAAATATCATTTGTTTTACTGCAGAGAAGTGAAGAAAATATAATACATTTTAGTTTGGAGATGAAGTATGTGAGTACATTTTAATAGAATCAAAATCCTCAAACCTAATATCCAAAACCCTTACAAATTAGCATTATCAACCTTAACAGAATTTTAACTTATATATATTTCTACTTATTTTTATTATTTGATAATAATATAGTGTGTTTTGATCAAATCTACCCTTTTATTCTTCTATCATCTTCCCTTTCAATTGCATGTGTGCCATATTTAAACTCACTGAGGTTATCTAGTGCTGCCAATATGTGCATAGACACAGGGCCTTCTACTGGAGCATGAACAGTCTATCAAGAAATATATCCTTGTAAAGGTAATTTTGGCAGTTTTTTTATGCCCATTTTTCTCCCAAATTACAAAAGAGCATTTCTACATACAATGTAGCTCATTTCAAATCACAAATAAAGACATAGAGTCCTGGAAATTTTATTAACAAGCTATAAGCACTAATAGCTGGGCTGATTCTGATCTATTTGAACCTTATTAGGCTGCTAATATACAGCTAAATGTCCCGTCACCTGCCATTTTGTCTTACCCTGGGTCACTCTGGTCCATGGTATTCTCATCGTTGCTTTCTCATTGAAATCTCAAGGCAAATTCTCCTGTTCTCTCTACATGGTTACTCCATGCCTTCTTCTTCTCCTAGTTCTTATCTACTATGTTGTTTTCTTTGGGACCCTGACTGGGATTGGAAGTCTTACCCTATCTTGTCTGCTCAGCTAACTGGCTGAAGAGAAATAGGGCACAGCTCTTTTATGAAACAGCTAGATGTGAATGGAAAACAATTTTTGCATAAGATTGAGATTGGAGATGCTTGAATATGTCATCATCTAGACTGCAAGTAGATACCTGGGCATTGAATCCAACTTCTGATATGCTGAGTCCTGTGGGTGGGGTGACACCAGGGTGGGCACTTCCTTTATAAAGCCTGTGTCTTCATTAGTGATTGATGTGGGAGGTTCCAGCTGACTTAGGCCATGCTGATGTTGGGATGTGTAAAAGGTCTGTCTAGGCAAGTCATAAGGAGCAGAATAGTATGTAGTGTTCTTCAATGCCTTATTCCTTCACTTTCTGCCAGACTTTCCTGAGAGACAGACTATGATGTGGCAGTATATCGCAAATGGACTCTATCCTCCACAATTTGTTTTTGATAATGGTGCCTGTCACAGAAATAGAAAGCAAATGGGTACAGATAGCAATGGGACAACAGGAGTCCTCTCCAACCTACTTTGGGATTTTGGTTGGTTTGGCATAATGCATGCAGTCACAGCAGCTTGTGTGCAGCAGCCCTCTCTCATCAAGAAAACACTATTTTGTTGCAGCCAGACAATGTCTCAGAATTTTTTGACTCCCTCTTTCCATTGCTTCTTTGGTGATGACACCTGAATTTTCTAGGAAGTAGGTATGGTATATTAGCTTTGAATAGTCCATTGTCATTCTCACATTGTCCAATTCAGACCCTCTACTTTTATTGTCATCTACAGCAAGCAATCTTATTTGATGAGGGTTGAGAGATGAATTTGTCTATGGGTATAAAGATATGTGTTGAGAAGGCAAATTCTCTTTTTCTTTAAAATATATATATATATATATATATATATATATATATATCAGACCTTCTGATCAAACAAAATGTCTAGTACTAGGTTGAGGATTTATAGCCATTTGAACTGTTAGTCAGTAGGGGTCAGATATACACATGTATACATTGTAAAATATTGCCATTGCCGTGTTTACCCTCTAGAACTTGATGCCAAGACCTTGTATGCTTTACTATGTATCATGTAGGGAAGGGACTATTTGATTATATACAATTTTACATGTATATTTGTAGAACCATGAAAGGCAACCTGATTCCTGGTTGACCAAAGGTTAGAAACCTCAGTGATCCTGAAGGGATGGAAGGTATTATGCCACACTATTGGACACCAGTCTTCTGGCACAAGGCCAGAGCCCTCCATAAATTTGTGGCCATCAGTCACATAAAAGCAATGCCGCAAACCCCTCCATATTAGAGGACATGACCTGTGGTCAAATGGCCTCAAGACAGATCCAACCAGAGTTCCCCCTCTTTTCCCCATCTGCCTCAGACTAGATCCAACCCACAGGTCCCCACTTTATTTTTAGCTCTTCCATGGCTTTTAGTGGTCCCTGGGTGCCCAAGAGCCTGAGAACCAGATGGCCCCGGCCTCCCTGCAGGCCCGGAAACTGGAATCACCTCTGGATGTCTGTGCTTCTATACTCCTGGAGCAGTGTCCCTGGGGCTGCTCTAAGGCCTGAAACCCTTCCAGTGCCAGCACGGGGTAAACACAGTCAAAACTTTCCTAGCCCTGTCTTCCTGAGTGGCCCAAGCCCTGTGGTGGAACAGAAGCAGAACCTCACTAACCCTAAATATATAAACTGTGGAAAACAAAAGTAATCAACAGCCTTCCACACTTGCCTGGTCCTTTTGACTGGGGGAGACACCTAGCTGGTCTGCTCCCATGAAAACACCATATCCTGAGAAATCCTAGAGGAGCCACTACACTCAGATCAGCAGACACATTACATTACTGGTCTGCTCCTGTGAAGACAGCATATTCTGAGCCATTCTAGAGGACCTACTACACTCAGAACAGCACAATTTCAGGATCCCAGAGGCAGCCTGAGTCCCAGGGGTTCTTCCACCCAGGAGCTCAGGATCACAGAAACATCTGAACTCTTAGGAGTTCTGACACAAGCACGATAACTGGGAAGACAGGCTCCAGTCAAAGACAATGAGGGCAGGTAGCACTAGAGTTAACCAGATGGCAAAAGGCAAACGTGGGAACATAGGCAACAGAAACCAAAGTTATTTGGCATTATCAGAATCCAGTTCTCTTACCATAACAAGCCCTGGACACCACATCATACCGGAAAAGCAGGATTCACAATTAAAATCACATCTCATGATGATGACAGAGGACTTTAAGAAAGACATAAATAACTCCCTTAAAGAAGTACAGGAGAACACAGGTAAGCAGGTAGAAGTCCTTAAAAAGGAAACTCAAAAATCCCTTAAAGAACTGCAAGAAAACATAACCAAACAAGTGAAGGAATTAAACAAAACTATCCAGGATCTAAAAATTGAAGTAGAAACAATAAGTATATCTCAAAGGAAGACTACCCTGGAGTTAGAAAACCTAGAAAAGAGGTCAGGAGTCATAGATGCAAGCATCACCAACAGAATACAAGAAATAGAAGAGAGAATCTCATGTGCAGAAGATACCATGGAAAACATTGACACAACTGTCAAAGAAAATGAAAAATGCAAAAAGCTCCTAACCCAAAACATCCAGGAAATCCAGGACACAATGAGCAGACCAAAACCTAAGCATAATAGGTATAGATGAGAGTGAAGATTCCCAATTTAAAGGGCCAGTAAATATCTTCAACAAAATTACAGAGAAAAACTTTCCTAACTTAAAGAAAGAGATGTCCATGGACGTACAAGAAGCCTACAGAACTCCAAATAGACTAGACCAGAAAAGAAATTCTTCCATCACATAATAATCAAAACATCTAATGCACAAAACAAAGAAAAAATACTTAAAGCAGTAAGGGAAAAAGGTAAAGTAACATATAAAGGTAGACCTATAAGAATTTCACCAGAAACTATAAAAGCCAGAAATTTCTGGTTTGATATAATATAGACCCTAAGAGAACACAAATGCCAGCCCAGACTACTATACCCAGCAAACTCTCAATCACTATTGATGGACAAACCAAGACATTCCACGACAAAACCAAATTTGCACAATATTTTGTCACAAATCCAGGACTTCAAAGGATAATTGATGAAAAACTCCAACACAAGGAGGGAAACAATAACCTAGAAAAAGCAAAAAAGTAGTCTTCCAACAACCCCAAAGGAAGATAGTTGCACAAACATAATTCCTTCTCTAATAACTAAAATAACAGGAAGCAATAATCATTTTTCCTTAATATCTCTTAATATCAGTGGACTCAATTCTCCAATAAAAAGATATAGACTATCAGACTGGATACATAAACAGGACCCAGAATTTTGCTTCACACAGGAATTGCACCTCTGTGAAAAAGACAGACACTACCTCTGAGTAAAAAGAGGGAAAACAATTTTCCAAGCAAATGGTCCAAAGAAACAAGGTGGAGTAGTCATTATAATATCAAATAAAATTAACTTTCAACAAAAAGTGGTCAAAAAAGATAAGGAAGGACACTTCATACTCATCAAAGGAAAAATCTACCAAGAGGAACTCTCAATTCTGAATATCTATGCTCCAAATGCAATTGCACACACAGACATCAAAGCACACATTGTACCTCACACAATAATAGTGGGGGATTTCAACACTCCTCTCTCAGCAATGGACAGATCATGGAAACAGAACCTAAACAGAGACACAATGAAATTAACAGAAGTTATGAACCAAAAGGATTTAACAGATATCTATAGAACATTTCATCCTAAAACAAAAAAAAAAAAAATAAAATAAATATACCCTTTTCTCGGCACCTCATGGAACCTTCTCCAAAATACACCATATAATTGGTCACAAAACAGGTCTCAACAGATACAAAAAGATTGAAATAATTTCTTGCATTCTATCAGATCACCACGGATTAAGGCTGGTCTTTAATAATGACAAAAACAAAGGAAAAGCCATATACATGTGGGAACTGAACAAGGCTCTACTCAATGATGACTTGGTCAAGGAAGAAATAAAGAAAGAAATTAAAGAATTTTTAGAATTTAATGAAAATGAGGACACATCATACCAAAATGTGTGGGACTCCATGAAAGCAGTACTAAGAGGAAAACTCATAGCTCTAAGTGCCTACAAAAAGAAACTGGAGAGAGCATACACTAACAGCTTGACATCACACCTGAAAGCTTTAGAACAAAAAGAAGCTAATATACCCAAGAGAAGTAGATGGCAGGAAATAATCAAACTCATGGCTTTTCAACCCTGAGTAATAATCAACCAAGTAGCAACAGAAAGAACTATACAAAATATCAACAAAACCGGGAGTATGAATACCGATGCAAAAATACTCAATAATATTTGCAAACTGAATCCAAGAACACATCAAAACAATCAGTCATGATCAAGTAGGCTTTATCCTAGGAATGCAGGGATGGTTCAGTATTAGAAAATCCATCAACGTAATCCACTATATAAACAAACTGAAAGAAAAAAAACCACGAATCCATTTGATAAAATTCAACATCCCTTCATGGCAAAAGTCTTGGAAAGATCAGGAATTCAAGGCCCATACCTAAACATAGTAAAAGCAATATACAGAAAGCCAGTAGCCAACATCAAACTAAATGGAGAGAAACTTGAAGCAATCCCACTAAGATCAGGGACTAGGCAAGGCTGCCCACTCTTACCTTACCTATTCAATATAGTACTGGAAGTTTTAGCTAGAGCAATTAGACAACAAAAGAAAGTCAAAGGGATACAGATAGGAAAGGAAGAAGTTAAAATTTCACTATTTGCAGATGATATGATAGTATACTTAAGTGACCCTAAAACTTCCACCAGAGAACTCTTAAACCTGATAAACAACTTTAGCAACGTGGCTGGATATAAAATCAACTCAAATAAATCAACCAAAAAAAATGTAGCCTTCCTCTCCTCAAGGGATAAACAGGCTGAGAAAGAAATTAGGGAAATGACACCCTTCACAATAGTCACAAATAATATAAAATACCTTGGTGTGAATCTAACCATCAAGTAAAAAAAAATAATCAACAGTCATAGCTGTGAACTCTGGAAGCTACAATAATAACTGGCTTGAAAAGTTGTGCTCACTGGTGAAATACTAGACAAACATTATTGAACTAATCAATCACTTTTGATTAGATTTGAGGCCTATTTCTCAAAAAGGAACTTGGTACTGTGGCTGCATAAAGGAGATCCCACTGCCATTATTTTACTAAATAGACATAGTATAAACTGTTGCCAAAACCTTATCTTTTATATATACTCATATATCAGTGAATACTTCTATTTCCCACATTTTAGTAAAACAGCATATTTGACTCTATTCCAGGAATATTTTTAAAAAATTTAATATGTGGATATTTAGTTATGGTAATTTATCATTTATAAAGCATATTTCATATACCATGTATATGAGACATGTTCTTCACCTATTATAACAATTAGTCTATTATTCTGTGGAGCATATGTCCCTCATCGTCTCCTTTTATATTTCAGAGTACTGAGATTCAAAAGTTTTAAAAGCTCATCCAATACTATACAACAAAGTTAGTAATGAAGTCAGGATTCCAACTCGTTTATACCTCAAACTAAAGTCCAGCTCTTATTATGGTACTGCATAGTTTTTATCATTAATTCTACTTAGAAACCTAAAAATAAATCAACGTAATATATGTCACTTATTCAAGTTTACTCATACTTTATGATTCAAATTAAGTATAAATTCCCAGTAGTTTCCCATCCTTGGCTTGCAATGTTGTTCATTCCCTCTTAGGAACTAACACAGCCACAGTGACCTTAGCATATATAGGTTAATTCTTATGGACTCTTTCAAATTATAATTAGTTGCATGCCATGCCATATTTGTATAGCTTAACTTTAAGTAGAGATACTGGTATTTGCATCTTGGTATCATCTGAAATGTGTACCATTTCACCAAATAGGTATTAGTAGATGGGAATAAATACGTAAATAATAAGTAATGTATCAACTTAAAGAAAGAGTATATTCATTATGGTGTTGGAATGCAATAAGTGTCTCTTGATTTAGAGATTTTATAGAAAAGAGAAACAATAGTCAGTGTATTTACTTTTGGAAAGTAAATTAGAAACAGACAAGTTTTTATTCAGTATGCAAAATACTTTTTAGAGAAAAGAATAATGTCCCTTGCTTCTAAGCATATTGGAAGAAGTAATGTATATAATAACTAAAAAGTACTTAACCATTTACACTATATAAGGAACACACACACACACACACACTCCAACTTAGTGGATTACTGTGTTTTTCATTTTTTCTGATTAGAACATTGTAACTCTGGAAATGTAAATGAGTTTCCCAAGGTCCAAAAGAGTTAAGAATAGGAGTAACATTTGAATCTAATACCTATGCATTATTTAGTCCAAACACCTTATACTCAACAATGTTATGATGAATAATTGTGAGAAATAGCTCTGGCAATTTTACTGAAGGAAGAGGGAGTGGTGTTTGACAGTAGAAAATTTTCACTCAATTTAAACTATTTTAAAAGCTCTCTAAAAAAGCAGTTTACTGTTATTAATGTGTGCATATTTGTGTATGCCTGTCTATATGCACATGTCCACAAAAGTCAAATAGGAGTTGGACTCCCTGGATCAGGAGTTACAAGAAGTTGTGAGCTGTCTGATATGGGTGGTACAAATCCAACTTGTGTCTTCTACAAATACATTATGTGCCCTAATTAAAAGCTCTTTGCTATAGGCTTATGCTAAAGTTACATCTTCTGCTACACTGATACAGATAAACTTCACTTAAATATCACCTTCTCTATAAAAGCAATCACATTTATTCCTGTGAACATCAATCAACCATATTTTGTTCATATAGCAATAATAGTATTTATCACACTATTATAACTGTACTATTGTGAAAAGATAACCATGCCCTCATGAGGAAAACCAGTGTCTTATTCCATTGTTGTCCTTTTTTCTTCTTTTCCTATGTTTATTCATATTCACTTTAATTAAAATATATTAGTTAAAAAAATAGATTTTATTGTGACATTTTATGCATTTATATAATGCCATCTAATCATGCCTATTCCCTACCTATTACAAAATATAGCACCTAGGGCAAAAAATATATTCAATACACACATAGATGGAGGCTATTACTACTGAACCATTGTGGTTGGTTATTATCAAAATATGAACAATATTACCACAGTGAATAAAGAGTATATATAACAAAGGCAAAAATATTTATAGAACTACATTGAAAGCAGTACATGTCTTTGGAGAATAAAAACTGAGGATATTAGAATGGGAAGAAATTATTTCTTATTGGGTATGATTGGGAGATTAAGATAGTAGAAGGTGACTTAAAATATCAAATGCATTTAAGACACTTGGCCACAGTTCAATATCTACTAAGAACATTCTATGTATACCAGACTTAGTAAGGGTCAAAGGTAAGACATAAGTTTATCTTTGCTGGAATATGGAATATAGTACAGAAGCAATGTCTATAAAAAGAAATTAGAAACAACTTATAAACACAAAAAGGTGAACTAAAGATTTATTAAATAACCATATTATTTACAGACTTGACTTTTTAAAAAGCAAATGTGATTATGATAGATGTGCATGGAACATTTAGATTTGGATTTGTCCATGATAGTATTTAGTGGAGATATATATATATATATATATATATATATATATATATTACAATTGTAAAACTCTCTAGGTGAAGGCTACAATAAGCTTAGGTTGAAATTATTTTAAAAAGGGAATGAGAGAGATTCTGTTCATATATTCTTAATAACCAACCACAATGGTTCAGTAGTAATATCTTGTTCTAGACTGAAATATCTCTTATTTTTTAGTGTGTGTGTGTGTGTGTGTGTGTGTGTGTGTGTGTAAGCATACAGTCTCTTTTGCAACTAGAAGGCATTTTATTCCCTGGAGCTGAAGTTAGAGGCAGTTGTGTGTGCTGAGAACTGAGCTTGGGTCCTGTGCAAGAACAGTACAAGCTCTTAACTGCAGAGCTATCCCTCCAGTCTCAAAATATTTCCTTTTAAAATTGTTTGGATAGTCTTGGCTTAATTGAATTATATTATACAAATGTGACTGAATGACTCCCATATGTGAAGTTGAAAGACAATTCATTGATCCCAGAGTGCAAAATTTGAGGTAAATTAAACTTTTTAAAAAAGCGGGCTGCATTCTAATTGTGTGGTATTAACTAGTTGATGTTAAAAGGAAGTAATCTCTTTCACTGAAGAGCCACCGCAAGGAAAGATCTAATCCCTGGCCAAGCACTTCAACCAGTCAATTAGTGTTGAGGCAGCGAAGTTAACCTCTTGTTCTCTAATGACTAAGTGGTGGACTGACAGTACTCATTAGTGCTATTCTTTGGACAGGGTGTAAAAGCCTTCTCACCCTGGACATATGTAATGAAGTCTGAGGCCTCAAGCTGCACAATGTTCATTGTAAGCTCTGCGAAAGCTTGGTCACTGGGTCATAACAGCAGTTTTTGACAATTTAATTTGCAAGTCATTACCACCTGCAAATCAATCGCAAAAAATCATTTAAATTGAAGTAATATGATGCAGTAGAAATCTTAGTCTTTTCATTTCACTTATTTATCATAAATGGCTTTGTTTTACATTTTGTTTGAAACTAAGCAGTATATTGATTAGTTTTCAGCAACTCGTGAATCACAGTTCACCCCCAATTACCTTAAATGGAGGCAATCAGGAAATACAGCAGACCTCAGTTTGGCTGCATATATTATAGAAAATGATGATACTAAAATTCTTGGCATAATCTGCATGCTTCTGATTTTCCCCAAGACAAATGGCATGTGCCCTATAATACACAAAGATGAAAATAGAGATGAAAGTTAAATGCTAGACTTGTGGTCTGAGAAGAAGATTTGGAAAAGGAATAGGCTAATGAGCCTGCAATTAGCCTAGAATAAACAAGTATTTCTCTGGAGGAGTGGAGGAGAAGTGTAGAGTTTTATCATTATAAAAAAGATAATATATACCTTATTTTCTTCTGCTGTGATTACTGATTGAAACCCAGGTCATTTTATATGAAAAAAGCTAGTCCAACATAATTAGAAAGTTAACAGCAGTTTCTTAAATGGCATTTATCATGAAATGATGCCAAAGAATATTCAATGCAGCTCAAATGAACATTTGAATAAAAGTAATTGTAAATCCACATAAAAGTATGTGTGCATGCATGGGTATGTCTTTATGTTTGTATATATGTGTGTGTCTTCTTGAACCAAAATTAAGAGCTGGTTCTCCCAGTTTGCTTTAGAAGTCTTTTACTCTTCTTTACTGGTATCTTCTGTGGACTTGGAGAAATTTTCTTAGTGGATGTTATGGCAGATAATTGCCAAAGTATAGTTGTTACTGAGAGTGACAAGAAAGTATGTCAATTTAGCTTGAAAGTATAATGTAATGCGATATATAGATTTTCAACAAGTATTTATTGTCTTTAAGATTACCCAACTTTCTTTTTGTATCATGTAAGCATCTGAAAATCCTTTCATTAGTGGTAAATTGTCAAAAATAGTGAGAAACTTTTTATCCATGGAATATAAAATATCTTCAGTATGTTTTTTTTCCTTTTTGACATTGGCACTATTGGTTTAATTCTTATAGAACTAACTCATCTTAGTATTATTAACTTTGTGTTGGGTCATTTTAAACTAGATAACTTTTGTTGAAAAATGTAAAACCCCTACAAGTCTGTGACTGCAGTGAACCACATTAGATTTCAGACTGTTGTTCAAGGGTATTATTGAGACATGGCTTCTGTTATGTTTCCTAAGGTGCTTGCCTAGCTTGTGTTAAAACTTTAATGCTTGTAACATGATTAGTATAATCCAGAGTTTGTTAGTAATTCATATTTACTGAACATAGTCTACATTCAGGGACACACTCATATGTACACTAAAATTAAGTGAGTCTGCTAAGCAGTTATAAGTATCTACTGTTCTTTTAGAGGGCATTGGTAAGGGTTCCATCTCTCAAGGGAAGCTCACAACCATTTGTAATTTCAATTTCAGGAGATCTAACCCCTTCTTCTAGCCCAACTTGGCTACACACAGTGCACAGGCAAATACTCATGTACATAAAATGAAATTATAAAATTAAATTGAAACTTTAAAAAAAGATGGAAAAGTAGGTTAAGGATTAGTGGCAGGTATATGACTAGTCTTATAATAAATACTTAATACAATCAATCAGCATAAAAGAAGGATACTAGACATTGTTTATCATTATTTTAAAAATAAGAACAGGTGAAGGATTTGTAGAAATTTGGTTTTCATCTTCCAAATATAGAGCTATTAAAATGTAGTAGTACATATCTGAAATAAGGCAGACTATTATAGAAGGCATGAGCTTTTGCATAAATGAAAAATCAAATGAGTAATAAACCAGTCATAGATTACAGAAATGAATCTAGCTGTATCATATAAATTCTATTATCAGAGCCAGGTAAGGTGGTGGCTCATGCTTTTAGAGCCAGTACTCAAGGGGCAGAGGCAAGCAGATCTCTGAGTTTGAGGTCAACCTGGTATATACAGTGAGTTTGAGGATAGCCAGGGCTACACAGAGAAACTCTGTGTCTCAAACAAACAAACAAACCAAATATTAAATATTTACCAAATAACATTAAATATTACCAAATAACAGTGTTATTATTTTTTTTAGAAATGATACAACTATGGAATGAAAGACTATACTAGATCTTTCTCTGGAACTAAAATTGTGATCATTTTGATGTACAGCCTTCCCTAATCCCAAAAGGATATTTCTGCCATTTTGGGGGTCTCTGTATCTACTTCCTGATTCTGGCTTTGATGCTACAGGGATCAAAATTTGCTACATTACATGGTGACACTGCAGGCAAAGAAGACAAGTGTTTTATAGATAAAGATTGATTTAGAAAATTAAGTAGGTGATAAAATGGCATAATAAATGGGTAAAATTTGATTGACCCATCAGTACAGTGATTGATTGGCACTTCAAAAAATACACTGATAAATCTGGTCAACCTGAGTCACTTAGTGATGAAGTGGGCACATCTGCTGCACTGTAAACAAACAAGAAAAGAAAAGTAGTATGTCAAAATCATGTAAAATTTTATTTTATTAGCCAAAGATATTTAAAAGAACATCGTTTGAAAATGTTTGAAGTGTCATTTTCTTTGTCCAAGTCCCCTCAAGGCACCTTGATGCAAAACAGAGTAAGAAAACAACAAACTATACAACACTATTAGCTGTTTCAATTTCAGGGTGAGTGTTCTGAGACTCAAACTCCCACTGAGCTCCATCCCCAACTCCAGTCTATTTTGTAGTTACAAAAATCTCAACATTCTCTAATGAATAAAACACTTTTGAGAATATGTTTTGTTGGTACTTATTTATTTATTTTATTTTTATTGTATATTTTATTTACATTTCAGATGTTATCCCCTTACCCCATTCCCCCTGCCCAGAAATTCCCTATCTTATCTCCCCTCTTCCTGCTTTAATGAAGATGTGCCCACTCCTACCTCCTCACCCTTGAATTCTTAGAGACTGTTTTACACCAAACACACATATAAACTCTTTTGAAAATTTCTTTGTACAGTTTCACCTCATTACTCCTCTTGGAGTCTTTCCTCTTCACTGTTTAATATTTGCAAACAAATATGTCCTCTTTGTCATTATTTGGTCAACACTTACATAGGCTGTCATATATACTTCCTAAATATTGTAAACTTAGAAAGCTTTACTTGTCTAAATGATCACAGCTGAGCACTCATTTATATTGGATTCTTGAAAAAACAAAAACGAAAACCCAAAAAAGAAAACAGGAATTAAAGAAAAATAAAACGTTTCACTGAGTTGTATAACTTTTGTATCAAAAGTCTGTAAGGTGTATCTGTTGGCTTTTTGGTCATTGTGAATGATGTATGTTGATAACAAGTGTGCTCACTGTTTTTGGTTGAATGACTTCTCAAACTATCTAAATGTCAGTGAACCTCATACAGCATGGGCCATTTAGGAGAAGATTGGGTCTAATCTGCACTGATCCTAAGACTGAAGCTTTGAACACAGTGTGCAAATATTATGTAGTATATTTGAATTATGGCTCATTGGCATTTTATTTAATTTGGCATTCTACAATAAAAGAGCACGTGTGTGTGTGGACAGCAGTGTCTATTCATGCAATTTTCCCTGTATAGATGGAGTAGAACCAGCATTTCTCCACTTATCCGTAAACATTATAAGGAAATATTATATAGAAAATGATATTCTATATATATTATGTGCCATAAAATGAAAGCCAATTGTGCCATAGTACTATACACCATTTATACTTTTGAGAAAATATAAAGGTTACCATAGAGACTTAAGAGCCAATACTGAATTCTGGTGTGATGCCCTTGAAGAATTATCCTTTAGTAAAGGAGAATGTGATTTATGCAAGGGCAAATAAAAGTTAATGCTTTGATACCAGATTCTCAATACATGTGATTTTCCCCAGGACTAAAAGCAATAAAATAGACAATAAGAGAGAAAGTATCCTCACTGATATGCCTGGTGTATATGCTTTAAAGTCTTAATTTGATCACTTGCTGATTTCTGGTTAGGAGAAAAAGCAGCAATTTTTGCATAGGGGCACAGCTTTAATTCTTTGTCAAGTTTTCACATTTATAAATCTCTTTTTTTCCCCAAAGTTACAGAGATGCTAACCCCACACATTTTTATCTGTCTATATGATTGTTTAGTTTTATAGTATAATATCCTTACAGATTGCATATATTCCAGCAATAACTTGCTCAAATTAATAACTTTTCAATATATTTAAATCATTTTATTTTTATTGTTTTTGTACCTTTCCATTTAGTGTTTGTTAGCCCTATTTTTTATTTTGTTCTCTTTTAAAAAATTGCTTGTGACTTTTTCTTTAATTTCATTAGTAAAATTTTCTTATTTTCTCCTGGCTTTGCTAGTTTGGAGAAAGGTATTTTAGGTTATTTTATATTACAGTTTCCTTTTATTCACCTTATCTCAGATATCCATTTTAAACTACAGATTATCATTAATTTTTTTATTGTCAATAAGTTCAACTTTTGCTGTGTTCCTTGTTTATCATATTTTCTTCACAAAACTAGGAGCATTGTACCATGCAACCCAATAAGGTGGTTTTTATATCTTTTCTTTTAAGGGTAATTGATTACCATATTTTCCACGAGAGCTTATTTTTGCTTTCCCATTGCTAAACGTTTAATTACTCTCAATCCATCAGGTTATATTTCCTTTTTTTGCTCAGAACTTCAACTACATGTGCCCTTGTCATTCTGTGCTTTATAAACTAGCTCTAGTTATAAAGCAAGTATTCAGGGATCAGTGAATTTCAGCTTTGTTCTCGACAACAGTCTCAACTGCTGCTCATTTACAAAGATGAAATAAATCTAAGTTTTAGTTCCTTTAGTTCTTAATACTCCATTTATCTCTAATTTCTACCATAGCATTTTCTCATAAATTCTGTATTTCAATCACCGTAGCATTTAATCTAGGTTGTATTTTCTACTCTCACCTACAGATTGTCAATGACACTGAGAATTCTTAAACTTTAAATCAAACATGGGAAATCTAGCATAATTTTAAATCTAAACACATAATATTTAAGAGGAAAATATAGTTTACAATATGAATCACAACAAGTATAGTGTCCAAAGTATGTCAGTATCCTTTTTACACCATTTTAATAATGATGCCTTTGAAGAATTATCTTTAGTCAAGGAAAATGTGATTCATGCAAGGGCAAATAAAAGTTAATGCTATGTTAGGAAAAGGAGTATGGGATACTAGATTCTCAATACATGTGATTTTTCTCAGGACTAAAAAAATAAAATAGACAATAAGAGAGAAAGTGTCTTCTCTGATATCCCTGGTGTATATGCTTAAAAGTCTTAATTTGATCACTTGTTTGCTGATTTCTGTTGAACCTCTGTTGTAATTAAATAGTTGAAATAACTCTGCAATTATTTTCTAGCTCCAAAATTCATTGAGACTTGGATTGGTTGATGGTTAGGGATATACTTTTGCTCTTGATTAGTTACACATTCCTAAAAAGAATCCACAAAGAACTGTCATTACATTGAGATTTCACTGTGAAGTAAATGAGTAAGTATGAGTAAGTCATCTCTTTAGATATATATTTCAAGTTCAAATCTTAGGTGAGAAAAGAGTACATATTTATATACTGATAGATGTTTGCCTCTTAGAAAATCAACCTTTCTAATTAACTTGGTCTAAGAGCCTTACTTCCTCCCAGTGTTTCACAGTGTTGCTTGTTGCTGCTTCACAAATGTTATCATTCAGCATGAGAATAGATACATTTCAGTGTTAAATGAGCCAATCTCTTTAAAGTCATGAACTCATGGAACTTGTAGATATGTTTTTTATGACTGTGATTTATTAGCCAATTTTTTTGTGTGTGCCTTGCTGGCTCATGACACTAGCAAAGAAATCTGGGTACCAATCATCAAAACTTCATTCAATATTACTGGTATATTTATTATAGTGCAAAGGGGAAAAATTAAAAATTAAATGTGCATTGATGTGCTTTCTGATCTTTTTTATAAAAGGCATTTGTTCTTATAGTATGCCAACAAGCTAACCAATAAGCTGGAGAAAATTTAATGAGAGTATTAGTTACATTAACACACAGTGAGAATCTTGTTAGAACCATGCACACAAGCTTGTTAATTTTGACAGCATTATAGAAACAAATCTCTGAATCAAACCTCTAATTTGTTATGATATCATACTATCCAATAGGGCATGAGAAGGCTTAATAGTTTACTATGAATTTCCAAAGTATGTTATGATTTTATTTTAATAATTGACTATGAACAACTTGTCCTTACAACGTAGCTCTTTGCCTAAAAAATAAACTCACGAAACAGAGTTGGTTCTCTTGTATTTACCACATACTACATTGATGAAATGTTTGGCGGTTTTTTTTTTTTTTTTTGAGAAATGAGAGTGTAGTTGACTGTGATTAATATATAGCTTCCATTGAAAGACTTCAAAGAGGCAGACTACTTATACAGTGACTTGACCAGCATAGAATTAAGGTACAAATGTGCAATGATATGTTAATAGGAGCTGCAAGAGAAATATATAGGACAAATTCATATTATATAAGAATAACTTCAGCCATTGCAATAGTGAACTCCATAGATATAACTTGTTAATTAGAAATTACACTCAAAGTAAATGATAGCAATTTTATCCACATTCGATTGAGATTTGAAAATAGTCTAGCACATTCAGTCATGATATTAATTAGAAGAGATTTTTAAAAGAATAAGTGAACAGTATCAGGTAAATCCATTTAGGAAAAAGGTCATATCATTGAAAAGATCTAAACAAGGTGTGGCAATAAAAAGTGAAAGCTACTTTTAGAGAAATCTATTTTCTGATTTCTGATTTTCTGGCATTTACCATGTTGGGTTGCTTTGAAGTTTTGGACAAATGGCAATTTTACTGAAAATTAAAATGTTGGAATATCTGAGGAAAATTTTTTCAGTGCCTGATGCTACTTTGCTGGAAGAGATTACAGAATCCTGTGAATCAAGATGTTGATAAAATTTACATCTATGGGGTTTGCTTGAGTAAGAGCTAATGTAACAACCTGGTGTCTAAAATTTAGATGCTTGTTTGAATAGATGGTCAAGCTGAAGCCTTTCAAAACATCTCAAATTTTAAATTATGGAATTAATATTAAGCATACTAACCATATACACTAAAGCAGTTCATTTTGAATATTTATTATTTATTTTTTCTGAGTAAATCATGAATGAATGTCATGCATTAGTGTTATTTAGGGTATTTCTCAGTGAAATAGCTTGAGCTGAGTATGTATAAAAAATTTACTTTGCTCTTCTGAAGCATTAGTCCAATTTTCATTTTTTTAGCTCCAAGAATGGGGCCTTCCACACTTTGTGGTAGATGGTATTATAGAGGGAATATATGTGAAATGGAAAGGACACACAGCAAGACTGAAAAAGGTAAAAAAAAAAAATGAGTTAAGAATCAGCCTTGCAGGAGATGGTTTAGTGGTTAAGAGCTTTTCCAGAGTTCCTGAGTTCAATTTCCACCATTCACATGGTGGCTCACAACCATCTGCAATGGGGTCTGATGCCCTCATCTTGTGTGTCTGGGGAGAGCAATGGTATACTCATATACATAAAAATAAATAAATGAATCATTAGAAAATTAGCCTTTCTCTTTTAATAATAACTTTCAAAAAAACTAATTCAGGGACACAATAACTACTCGAATTAGTGTTATGAGCAGCACCTCTAATGATCCAGTTACTTCCCATTTGGTTTACCTCTTAAAGATCCTATCACCTTTTAATATCACCAAAATAGGGGTCCAAGCTTCCTACTCATGTAACCCTGGTAGAAAAATAGCATCGAAATCAATTTTATAACATTAATTTTTCTCAGTGATAGAATTGAACATAGGGCCTCATATATGAAACACATAATAGTTATGCCTCATTTTTATTACAAATTCATTATCATGGTGAAGTTCATTGTATTTAATAAACGTTGAAGTTGTAGTTTCACAGTTAGATGTAAGAAGAAGTTATCGGCTACTATAAGAAATACTGTATTTGCAGATAAATTATAATTGTGGCTCACAATTGATTTCCATTTCTTGGCATCAAATCCTCCTCTACCTTTTCCACTTGGGCTTGAATCTATTTCCATCTTGATAATCTAGGGTAATCTTATCATCTCAACCTTTTTTCTTCAAAATTTAAGTCTTCCTATTCCTTATAATAATGCATTTCCAAGTTTCAGGCACTAGCCTTGTTTAATTTAGGGTGGCAATTATTATTACCAACACACATTCCTTGAATCTGCAGAGATTTCAGTATCCATTATAGAAATGATCAAAAAATGTTTTTAGACTTCTTTGTTTCCTATGGTTTCAATGTCTGTGTGAAACTTTGACAGCTATGAGCAATGAATATAAATTCATAACATGATTAATTACTGACTCTAGATTCTAATATAAATTACATACAAATATCAAGCATACAGTGCGTTTTTCAATGCTTCTAGTTAAGTTTTCCAAAATTTCACCATAAAAAGTGGAAAAGGGGAAATGGGAAAAAAGTAGAAAAGGGGAAAAGGAGGAAAGGGGAAGTTGAGCTCATATTCTTCAAGCCTCATTATTATTATTTTGGGGAGGCTCAATTAATGGATGGAGTAATGTTTGTGTATTTGCTTGAACCTTCCCAGATTAGGACAAATCGACCTGTTATTCTGCCTAAACTCCACCCCCCATAGTTACCTGGCAACAGCCAGGTATGCTTCTCCCCACAGTTACCTGGCAACAGTAAAAGGGGCTGCTTGTCTCCTCCTAACTCTTGATCTCTTGCTCTCACTTGCCTCTAGCTTCTCCCTGCAGCCTCACCCTTTCTCCCCTCCCCTACATTCTCTCCATGTGCTCATGGCTGGCCTCTATTCCTCAACTTCTCTATTCTCTCTCTGTCTCTCTGCCTCTACAACCCTCCTGGCTCCCCTCCCCATGCCATGAATAAACTCCATTCTATACTATACTGATGTGTGGCTGGTCCCTAAGGGGAAAGAGATGCCTAGGTATGGGCCCGCTAAGACATTCCCTTCCCCCATACCTCTACACACACCCACAGAACATACTTTCTTTAAATCTTTATCTTTTTATAGACACATCACTACCTATCATATGTAGAGACTTATGTTGCTCCCTCCTCCGACCAAAAACAAAATTGTATTCTCTAGAATATTTTTTATAACAGTGAATCATACTATTGCTCTAATTTATACAAAAACTATATTATAAATTCCTCTAGAACAGTATTTCTCAACCTCCTTAATGCTGTGACTTCGTAATATATTTCTTCTTGATACAGTTACCTCAACTATAAAATTATTTTAGTTGCTACATCATAACAATAATTTTCTACTTTTTTGTATCATAATATAAATATCTGATATGCAGGATATTTGACCCCCTTGAAAGGGTTGCAACCTATAGATTGAAAATCACTATTCTAAGCAGTTACTTCAAAGTGTTTACAATATGTCATTGTGGTTTCTCACTTCCACCCCAATATTCCCAGACCTCTCATAGCTTATTTATGATTATTTGATAGAACATTTCTGTTCTAATCATCATATAAATACAATAAGAACATATTTCTGCTTTCTACTCACGCTAAACTGTTGTATTGGCACATGACAAGTTGAAGAAAAGCATTTATCTCACATTGTATTTTCATTTTCTTTCTACTCTACACTGATACTACTGGACTTCACACACATGGTTTCTATTTGTTACCAGGTTATTTTGAGTCATTATGGTGTTACATTATTCTCCTTTAAAGGAAATATGTCTTTTATCTCTTCTACAATGCTATTAGTATTCTGTGTTTTTATTTTGTATACCTGTCAGAAAACAAAAATAACAACACCACCCTCAAATAGCAAGAACATAATGTAAACAAACTACATAAAACATAAATGGAGTTCCTGACCTCAATCTAAAGGTTGACTGTAAGTACCTGCATTTGTCTCAGTAAACTGCTGGTAGAACACTCTAGAAAAGTTTGGGGAAGGACTGAAGGAGCTAGAGGGGAATTACAATCATGCAGGAACAGCAGTGTCAAGTAACCTAGACACTTCAGAGCTCACAGAGACTAAGCCACCAACCAAGGAACTTACAGTGGCTGGTCTCTGCCCTAGGGTTATAAATCAAAGAGGCCTGTCTTGTTAGAGCTGAATGGGACAGGAATTGCTTAATCCTGTGTAAACTGGATGCCCCAGGGAAAAGGGATACTGGCAGTAGTGAAGTAGGGGATTGTTGGCAGGCAGATTGGGGAGAATCCTCTCAGAGGCAGGGTTTTGGGGTGGGGTGGAGCTACAGGGAAGATGGGATGATATACTCCAGGAGGGGGACTAAGAAAGAGGACAATTTGTGGAATGTAAAAAAATAGAATAATTAACATTTAAAAATAAATTCAATACCCACCCCCAAATAAAATAAATGGAAACCTCTGGATATCTGTATAGATAAGCAACAGACTACACCTTTAGGTGAAGGTTGGGTGTGGTGCTAAATACATGTACTCTCAGTACTTGGGAACATATGAAAAAAGGATTACTAGTTTAAAACCAACTTGAGCCCTGTTTCAAACCAAAACAACAACAATTACAACCCCCCTCACCCATATGCAATACAATGATATGGCTTGAGTAAATCAAATGAGGAGATTTCTGAGGATTATTACCAAACTGTTGTTAGACTTTATTAGAAAGTTTCATCTGTAGTGATGACTGTTGGATCTACAAAGGATTCAAATCTTATGTGTTTCTGATTTAAAAATAAAAATTATTTCCTCATCATGAATATTTAAACTGCATTCAGAAATATTCCAATCAGGTCTCTTACATACTATGTATGTGATCACATAAAGCTTTAATTTGTTTTCATATTCAAGTATTATTTTCCTTTAACTTCTTAAAAAGTTTTACCTCTTTCATTATATATATATCACTCTCCTATTTATGACTTTTTAGGTTAATTGTAGTTACCATACTTTAGTGTACTTTATTTTTATCTACATGATAAATCCCAGTTTAACCAAATTTATTATTTTTTGTCATATAGATTTTATTTATTTATTCATTCATTCATTTATTTGGGGGGGGTTGTTTGTATTTTATTTCAGTTTTTTGAGACAGGATCTCTCTATGTAGTCCTGGCAAGCCTGGAAATTACTGTGTAGACCAGATTGGCCTTGAACTGACAGAAGGTCTCTCCTGCACCTGCCTCCCAAGTATTGGGATTAAGAGTGACAATACAACTTTAAAATATAGATTTTTTTGGGGGGGGGTGAGGTTGGGACAGGGTTTCTCTGTGTAGTCCTGGCTGTCCTGGAACTTACTCTGTAGACCAGGCTGCCCTCGAACTTAGAAATCTGCCTGCCTCTGCCTCCCATGTTCTGGGATTAAAGGTGTGTGCCACCACTGGCCGGCTAAAATATAGATTTTATAATATAAAGTTTAAACAAAAGATATTATAGTAAACTATATTAGGACACCTTTACTTTGTATTTTAAAGAGAAAAAATGCCACTGCTTAAATGTAATTTGCTGATTCTAACACTGATTTTAATTTAAAAAAATAAGCACCAATAATAATTTAGTAGACTAATAACTGCAGTAGTAATTAAGTAAAATATGAGAAAACAAAGTAAGGTACTGTGATAAAATTGCTCATAAAAATGACCATACTAGTTGCTTATATTTGTGACCTTTCAGGGATTGTATGGGCTAAGTGCTGTGAAAGCACAGATTCAAACAAATGATTTCATTAAAATATTTCACCTTCTGCATAACAAGGTATATGAAATATGAGATAAAATGGCAAGATATCTGATGAAATTTTTATAAATCAATTAAAACATGCTGTATACTTTATACAATTAAACAGATAGGAATACTTAAAGCATGCTAAACTAAACATTCTCTCTAGATACCCATATATACTTTCCAAAAATGATCTGTGGCCTCAGAGAGTGCATATATTCCTACTTATTTTTCACAATTACTATCATGATGAAGTGACATATTATAACTTTGGGACAGGATTTTTCTTGCTGCATTACAAATAATTCACTGAATATTTAAATGAATTAGGTGTTAAGCCCATTCTTAATTGATTTACTTATTGCTTATAAACATATTATTAATTTACACAATGCTTACTAAAGCCCTAAAAAGAAGCAGTTATCTTTTTGTTCTTTTATTGTTCTACTAACTTTTGAGTATTTTAAATTTTCTTTGTATGTTTTTTGAAACTCTAATATAATTACATCATTTCACTCCTTTTCTTTTCCCTTTCCACTCTCCATGTACACTCAATTGTGTTCTTTCAAATTCATATCCTCTTTAATATTGTTGTGATGAAATGTCATGACTGAACGCAAATTGGGGATAGAAGAGATTATTTGGATTACACCTCCACATCACTGCTCATTATTGGGGGAAGTCAGGACAGGAAGCCCAACAGGGCAGAAACTTGTAGGCAGAAGCCAATACAGAGGCCAGGGAACACTACTGTTTATTGGCTTGTTCCTTGTGGCTTGCTGCATTCTTACAGAATTCAGGACTACTAGCCCCAGGGTAGCATCACTCACAATGGCCTGGGTCCTCCCCCATAGACCACTATTTAAGAAAATGTCCTATATGTTTGCTAATAATCTGATTTTATGGAGATATTTTCCCAGTTGAGGCTCTTTTATGACTAAGCATGTTTCAAGTTTGCATATAAGAAAACACAATCTTCTTTTTAAATTTTTATACAATCTACTAAAGTCATATAATATTAATTGTAATACATTTACAAGGCTGGACTTATATATTGGACAACCAAGAAATAGTTTTGTTTAATCATTTGCTACCTATCAATTGTCCTTGTTGTCTCATGTTAGTAAGAGTACTTATTTAAAATGTCTTAAATACCAAAAGTTAAATATAAAATTAAATATTTCAAGAGAAAAGAAAAGGACAAAGACAGGAGTTATCAAATATAGGATATATATTTGGTATATGTTTGTCAGTAGACACCAGGTATTGATTGTGTGGCTCATTTGGTTTTAAGACTTAAAGGCAAAATAATATCTAAATGCCACAACTACTAAGAAGTAACTATTTTCTAAAATTAGGACATAAAATAATTACTACAAAAAATCATGACGTTTTCATACATGACTGTCATGTACTTTGTTTATATTTATGTCCGCCCCTCTTTCTCCCTCTGCATATCTCTCACTAACTCTCTTCTTTCCTCTTAAATATTTCCATTGCTACTTTAATGTCGTGTATGTGCAGGTTTGTGGGATGATTCTGGCTTGTTTTAATTAACATGATAATCTCTAGTATGATTTATTCTCCTGGAAATATAATAGATTGATTTTGTAGGCGTACTCATGTTTTAGTTAGAATAAAGATTGCATAAAAGAAGATAGAATTTGAAACTTTAAAGAAGGCTCTCCTATGTTGCTTAAATATTTTGAAATAAATAAAGTATAAGATTTTTTCAGTGAATGACATTTAAATAAAACACATCTAGAAATATTCACTTCTTTTACACAAAAGGTAGATTACAAAGATACTTTACACAGTTCTTAAAAAGATGTATTAAACTTTTCTCCCTCAGTAAATATTCCTACTTTAAGGCATTTGTTTAGTAAAATGAAGCAAGAACAAAATGTGATAATAAGACAATCCATCACTCAAAGCTTAAACAGAATTGGAATTGTAAATTTTGTGTTATTGCAGATGAAATTTGTTAATAAAATCTACACTTGCAGATAATTCCAAGAAAAAAATTACTTTAGTAAATGCCAAGTACATTTGACTTTTAAAATGAATCTATTTGGAAGGAATAAATAGCAAATTAACAGATTTTATATGGTTGAAAGAAGTGATACAAGAGTAGAAGAGACTAAATATACATTCATGACACCCATAAGAGATTATAGCATAGGAAAATGAGGAATAAAATATACCAGAGCATTCTTATTGAATTGAGTATTGTATATGCAGAATTGGAGCTTAAAAATTTAGTAAGTTGGTGACATACCTACTAACACATATTACTTTTAGAAAAAAAATCCTCACAAAGCTACTTATTAGCTTCTATAGCAAAACATGTAGCATTAAAAATCTAAGTGATGTTGAATATGACTTTAGAATTTTCAAATTCTAATTTAACATGGGAATACCATGCTAAATAACATAGCCACCTTTATTGTAATTTCATTGGGTATTTTTTTTAAAGATTGCCTTTTCACTAAAATATGTAAACAGTTTCTTAGTTACAGATACACTCAACCTTTCCCTTTGTAAGTATAAGCTCAATATCTTCATGACATTAAGTCTTTATTTATAAAAGAACATGAAAAGAACAAACTAGAAAACTCTTCCCATGTAAAGATCCCTTTCAATTCTCAACTGAAGTAAATTTTCATTTGATCATCCTGACAAAGACGAGAATATGACATAATTCTCTGGTCACAAATAAATTATAAAACTCAGTATAATTGGTCACATATAAACTATAAAATGTGCTGATCATCACAAGGGTTATTAGTGAGTCTTGATGTTAATTCCAAGCTGAGCACTAAGTTTGACGTATTGAACTGCAAGAATGTTTTAAAAACTGTTTGCCTGAATTGGTGTCAACAAATAATAAGATGCAAATGACCAAAAATCCTGTGTAAAACAAGCATGGGTAAATCAATTAACTACTTTTAACTGATCATTTCAAGTATGGTTTTTCCAACTATACTATAGGAAAGAATTTAAAGATTATGTTGTTCATCATGGAAATAATGATCAATTGTCTAAGCTGTAAAATTCATGCATTGTGATCATTTACTGGCCCCTGTTAGCTTATCCTAGGGGATTGGTAACATCTTTCTAATGTATAACCAGCTGAGAGCTTCAGAATATTTGGAAGATGAATCAGTCATATTGGAACTACACTTTAACAAGCACAATTTTAGGCTTTCCTATTATATTAAGCATAAATAAAGTTACTAATATTCATTTATATTGCTTTTGACCTTTTTATGAATATGAGGAGAGAAATATCCCATTTATAGTTCAGAGAACATCTGTTATTTTTCTTATCATATACAGCTATTATCTGAATGTGTATTAGTAAATATAGCAAACAAGGTCTTTCATAAAATTTGCAGAGTAGTGGTTGAGATAGATATTTAGCAACTAAAGAAAGGTTTAAATTACCATTGACAAACAATTATTAGCAAAAGAAAGGAATGAGATAGATTGTGTTACAGAATAATGTTGCAGGAAGCAGCAGAGAAAGGGGATTCCTTATAAAAATATCATTTATATTGATTTTGACCTTATTATGAATCCCCCTAAGTAATGACACTCAGCTGAGATCTTTAGAGTAAAATCAAATTGTCTATTAGAGTGACAAAACATGATGTCCTTACCAGCAAGTATTCAGAAAGATGAAACCAGCTTTCTTAAATGCCCAAAGAAAGCTTGTCTCATTTCAGAAACCAGGTGAATATTAGCAAGAGATGTATTTGGTGAGGTAGAAGTTGATCAGATATAGCCAGTTACTGTAGAATGTGTTTGTTGCAGATATTAATTAGTACTTGGAAGGCTGAAAGTACAGTAAATTTAAAATATAAATGACATTTACTGATATTAAATTCTTTTTCTGCAATTAATACATTGAGGTGATTTAAGATTATAATTACCTTTATTCACCAATATACTTGAATTAAAGAATTCCAAGTTGTATTTTGTCCCCATGACTATTATCTATTGTCCATATACCTACTTGCCTTATAAGAAAATTCTCAAGATCCCAAGTATATTATTTCACAAGAAAGATAACAATAGAATATTTTATCTACCAGAGCCATCTTATGTTCTTTCTCCTATATTACCCATTTTCTGGAGAAATCATATAGAGTGTACAATACACAAATATAAGTGTATCTGCCAAGTTAAATAATCATTATCTTACTATTATTTAATCCATAAATCTTGAGTTTCAGGTTATACCAATCTCAACCATTAATAGGTGGTATAATTCTTTCAAATTTAAGTACCTTAACAGGACACATCAGGTCTTTATCATTTTATCTCATCACTGGGGCAAATACAATACTCTGTATAGAATAAGCTTCCAGATACCAGGAAGTTTATGCAAGCAAAAGAAAAAAACTTCAGTTATACATTGAGATCACATTCATTTTCACACTGATTTATTCCCTTATCATCCTTCTGGTTTTGGTGAATAAGAAAATGGAAAGAAAAGTAGTAGCCAAAAGGTTCTTTTGGCATTTTGATTCCTTTGTTCTATTTCATTTAAATATTTACTTGTGTTTCCCCATCTAAATGATAAACTCTAGTGAAGGAAGACATTATAATTATTGTGTTTCCTGTATGGCTTTTTGCTCTAGGACATTTTCACATGCTCATAAAATTATTTGACTAATTACTAAAGATTATCTTTAATTTTAAACTAAATACATGGTCCTCTTTTGACATAACTATTCTTACTGAGTATTTAAGAACTATCTGAACAAAGGGTGAATTGTAAATGTCTGAGATACAACATAATTAAATATGTGGAAAGTAAACCTAGTTTCACTTGAAAATAAAACCTAAGACTTACCAACTCAGTGGTGGTAAATCCAGGGTATAAACAGGTTTGAACAATGCAGAAATGTGGGAAAAAATTTCAGCACGAAAATTTTCACATAATTCTTATCAGGCTTAAGTAGTGGGACTGAATAAAAGCCCTGAATTAGAATAGTAATTTCTTCTCCCAACAATATTGAAATTCAATTCATAAATGTAGGCTTTATATATTGAAGAACTGGGGGGCTCTTCCACACTCACTATATGAAACACTTCCATCTGTGCAATGTTTATGAGTTTCACACAGTAATTAGTTTTTTGGAGCATTTTCAGGTGGCATATTTCTCTATACAATGACAACTGGGATTATATAAAACCCATGACTAACATGTTTGCTACAAGATTTTATTAGGAAATTAACATCATTTTCTATCATAGCCTAAAGGTAGCTCAGCCGTGAGACATTTACTTCAGTTATAAAGCAAGGAGGAGACATGGGTAAAAAGTAAGTAGGATCTATCCTAATGTAAGGGTTAGCATTCCTTAAAATGTTCTTTCCTTTTGAAGCTACCGACTTCATTATTTGATTTACTGTGGTCATTTCTCTCTGAATCTAGATTTTTCCTCTGGTGCCTTTTCAAACATTTTCTAGTATAGTCTAGTAATTCGATTTGGCCAGGGACATAGAAACAAATTTAATGCAAGCAAATACTTGTAAAGTGTTTATGCAGTTTTGTTTCCTCTCTGATTCTGCTACCATCATAGCAATATGCCTTGTTTAGCATGATGGAAGAATGGGATAGGTCCAGCGAGAAAGTGTCCTTTCTACAAATGCTAATACTTCTTTTGAACAGTTAGAAAACAACAGATACATAAGTACTCCCAGTAGATACACATGAATTCTGGATCACATGAGTAGAAAACAGTAAAATCAACAAATGATGTTTTTAATTGAGTTAACACTTTGACAACCTAAGGGAATAAAGATTTATTTTGGCTCACATTGTCAGAGTGTTTTGATCATCATGTCAAGCAGAGCAATTCACATTATGGCTGGTGAGAAAACAGAATCAACATTTCTAGTACTGGAGTAGCTTTCTAATTTTTCTCATTTTGAATTTTGTGAGGGTCTTTAGCTCATAGGATGAAAGCACACCTTTAAGAGAGGCCTTTATCCTTATATAACCCTAGGAAACACACTTATGCACACTCAGAAAAGTGTGCCTCACCAACACTCAAGTGTTACTGAAACTAGTCAAGTTGATGAGTATTAACCACTGCAATTAGACACTAACTTTGTATGTTGAATGAGTTCATATTGAGGATGGATGCTTGCATATTTGTTTTCTGGTGAGGAGGTTGGGGAAGTAAAACTGAACCAAAAGAGAAAACAGGGAATATGTTTTTATCATATTCTAAAATGAATACTTCTGTAAAAACAGTTGCTGAGCATCTCCCCCACCCCATACCTCTTGGCCCCGAACTTCCAATGTTATGTGTGTTGTTAATAGTTTTCTAAGTAGGCATTAGCCCCAGGGTTCCCATTAAAAACTTTTAAATAGACTAGAATGAAATCACATAAGATTAAAATGGCAACATTCACATGCATAATGAATACCAAGCCAAAGCCTTCAAACTAGAATTATTGTGATAATTTAAAACCAATTCAACCAGCACCCTGAAATACAGACATCACACTGAGTGCTTCCATTACTACATTTAGTATTGAGAAATTTCTTACAACCTAAAACAGATGCAAACTGAAGCCATTAGGGCTTTGACAGTGTAGGTTCAAATTTTAAATAAATGTGATGATAATAACAATGACAACTTCTAAACATTGCCTTCTTTGTCCAGCAGGATTTCTCAGAAATATTAAGGTATAATGAAAAGAAAATGAAGAGGCAAGCTATCTGTCCTTTATTCACCAATTTCAATAAATAAAAAGCTAACTAGTTTATTTCCAGCATATTATTGCTTTCCTCATTGCACTAGTATCCCAGTTCTAAAGATAAAATTTTTGTCTTCTTCACAAATATTGTTAAGTGAATAAATTGCTTTCAGAGCCATATGGTGAAATATTTATTTGTACCTTATACTTTATAGGCATGTCATAACTGTGAATTATTTTATTTAATTTCTTGATTTTTTAAAAAAAACTTTCAAATTTGAGGCTTTTCTCTAGATGGAAGATTAGCACCTAGTTGTATGTTGGAATATGTAAACATTGTTGAATATCCCTAAACAAATAAAATTCAGATAGTAATATAAGGTTTAGATGCCTATAGTTTCTCCTGTAAAAAAAATCTATAGAGAATTGAATTTCTGTAACCCTTTCTGTAGGGTTATGGTAATGGAATAGTAGTAAATTTTCTATAAGATTTTTTCTAGTCAAATAAACAACAGCTTTAGACATTAGTGAGATTTATATTGTGAATATAAAAGTAAACTAAAAAACACAAAATTCACTTTAGAATTAATATTAGTCAATTAATAAATACTGATTAGTACTACCTCCAAAATTTTCAGGGTTGGTTTGTTTTGGTCAACTGAATTGCATAATTCCCCTAAAAAGATTATTCAAAACTTAAAAGTTTGTCTTTTTTTCAATAGTGTGAGTTTCAGAAATGAAGAAAGACATAGCTTGACAAAAGCCATTTTATTGCAATTATGTATATTAAAATGCCTCATTTTAAGAATGAATTCTATCTCATCCATTGTTTGATTTCCAGTAAGTCAATATGATGATACTTTCCATTTGGGTATACAATTTAGAAATAGAATACAACCAAGAATCAAGGAGATAGTAAAAGATATTGTAATATATTGACTATGCTAATTGGATATTTTAATATGCCTCAAAAAATCTATGCAAAGCAGTGCTACATTGAATAAAAAAAAAGAAACTCACAAATAATCTAAATGTATTTTTGAGTAAGCATTAGAATTGTTAATACCTGAATAATTTTTTAAACTTTTCTTTAATGCTGCTTAGCCACATTTATTTATTACAAATTCTATTGAATGTTTACTGTGGTCAAGGTTATTAAATTATTTAACCTTTTATATTAAAATTAATTTTTAAAACATCAAAGTAAACAGTTACTCAAACTTAAATGATACTTTTTCACTTTTAATGTCAAATGCCTCTTGACTTAAGCATTCAATTCAATTGAAACATTTGAATTATGCTTGGCGTCTAGCATATGATGACCATCACTCAGGACATGGTAATTCAGTTGAAAGGTGTATCGAACTAAATAGGTAATTCTAACAAATTTCTATGAGCCATTAATGAGAAATACATTAAATATGTGGTAAATAGCTCACATTAATGGTGTTAATTGTTCAAGTACACCAAAATTCACAGTGGCCCAGAGTTAAACTTATTAACTACCATATGGAATTTGTGATGACTACTAAATTTGAACACCCCTTTCTAATTGATCAAATTTGATCAAGAGTCTAATTCTGTCTCCAATATTATTGAAACACTCAGCTTAACTGTAAACAGTAAGTGAAAAAAAGGAGCAGTTTGGTTATTGATGTACAATTAATCCCAGATATAGGAAAGAATATGAAGGTGACAAGGCACATTAATACAAATAGCTGATGCTGTCTTCCTATTTCATCTCTCTATATTTTTCTTCATTTTTCTGATAAATACTGATGTAAAACAAACTTTTTGAGAAATATATTGTGATCACTTAGGGTAGAAGTCAACACTAAAAGTTAAAATGTAAAAATTGTAAGTTGCAGTAATGTTTCAATGATGAATGAAAGTACCAATACATTTATGATAATCAAACATTGTGTTTAAGATGTCCATGTGGAATGTACTTCAAAAGCATTTCATATCTAGGTTTACCTTGGTCCTTACACAGTCACTTAACACTGTTAAACAAAAGACCATTTAACCAGCTTTGAATCCCATTGGACTGAAACTGAATAGCTTGACTATAATTTTTAATTTGTCTTAACACAAAGCAGGATCCATTCATTCTATTTTGTATGTTACCATGCATTCAGCTTCTTTATTATTCAGTGAAAGGAAAGGAGGACAGATGTATTATCAATGCTCCACAGGGAGGTGATTATTTTTGTTGTTTACCCTTAAGTGGTGACTGTGCTTTCATTTAATAGAAATACTAGTTACCTTCCTTTGGGCAATACAGTAAGACTCTGTGAGTTATGACAGAAATTCCCAGCCAAAAAGCAGAAGTTTTAGTTTTAGAAGATATACATTCTAGTCTGTCTTTTGAGTCTTTAAGAAATGGCCATTTATTGTGGATGTTGGCATATACAGAAAAGATGAATCTGAACTCCATTGAAGATATTTTCAAGAAAGTCAGATAAATTAACGGTTTTGTTTTTTAACCTAAACTGTAGATGTGCTGTGGAAATTGAAGCATTTTTTTTACCCTAGGACAACTTTCAAAACTGTATATGAATTACCACATACTCAAAACAACCATCTAATTCAAGAAGCTATATATTGTTTTATCACATATACACATATACATATACACATACATATGCATATATTTGTGTGTGTGTGTGTTTATCGTGTCATCCTAGTATCTAGAGTAGCATTTGAGGACTAAAGAAAAACAATTAAAAAGTAAATAAGGAGAGTTCTTAATTTTCAAATGTCATTAATGGTCTAAGCAAATCATGTTGTCAAATGAGTAAACTTTATACATTCATTTTTAAACTACTATTAGAATGCCCTATTCACATGTATGTCACTAAGAAAGTAATACAATAAGAGTATTTTGAAATAGAAGTAAAATATTTTCAGCATTTAGATTTATATGATGTCCCTTGTTCTTGCTTCACTATTTACCTTCAATACAATTATTTTCAGTGTTGCAAAATTATTCTCTAGTGATTTTTGGAGCAATAAGTAATTATTTCTTTCAGTGTACATAGAACAAAGAATCACTTTGTTACAATTATTTTAGTAGTATTTTAAATATAAGGCAGAACCTGTATTGTAATTCTACATACCTGACAAGATTTTCAGGTGTGGTGGGCATAGTGTACATTGTATAAGATTTAATTTTATGAAGTTGTTTAATAGAATTAATGGAGACTTGCCTCATGTCACAAGTAGCTAAAATGAATATTTATATATATATGTAATATAAGGGTGTATTTTTTCTGTTTTCTTATTTTTTTATTTTTTATTGGATATTTTATTTATTTACATTTCAGATGTTATCCCATTTCCCCATCCCCCCCAGAAACACCCTATCCCATCTCCATCCTCCTGTTTCTGTGAGGGTATGCCTCCCCCACCCACCCACCCACTCCCAGCTCCCCACCCTTGACTTCCCTCACACTGGGGCATCCAGCCTTCACATGACCAATGACCTCTTCTCCCATCTATGCCAGATAAGGACATCCTCCCCTACATATACAGCTGGGGCCTTCCCTATGTACTCCTAGGCTAATAATTTACACCCTGGGAGCTCTGGTTGGTTGGTATTGTTGCTCTCCCCATGGGGCCACAAACCTCTTTGGCTCCTTCCATCTTTTTTCTTATTTCTCCATTGGGAAACTCTTGATCAGTTCAATGGCTAGCTATGAGCATCCACCTCTGTATATGTCAGGCTCTGGCAGACCTCTAAGGAGACAACTGTATCAGGCTCCTGTCAGCATGCACTTACTGGCATCCACATCAGCTTCTGCCTTTGGTGACTACACATGGGATAGATAGCCAGGTGGGGCAGTCCCTGGATTGTCTCTCCTCTAGTTTCTGACCCATACTTTGTCTCCATATTTGCTCCCCTGAGTATTTTGTTACTCTTTCTAAGAAGGACTGATGCACCCATACTTTGGTGTTTCTTCTTCATCAGCTTCATGTGGTCTCTGAGTTGTATCTTGTGTATTCTAAGCTATTGGACTAATATCCACTTATCAGTGAGTGCATACCATGTGTGTTATTTTGTGATTGGGTTACCTCACTCAGGATGATATTTTCTAGTTCCATCTATTTGACTAAAAATTTCATGAACTTATTGTTTCTAATAGCTGAGTAATATTCCATTTTGTAAATACCACATTTTCTATATACATTCCTCTGTTGAAGGACACCTGGGTTCTTTCCAGCTTCTGGGTATTATACGTAAGGATGCTATGAAGATAGTGGAGGATGTGTCCTTGTTATAAGTTGGAGCATTTTGTGGGTATATGCCCAGGAGTGGTATATCTGGGTCCTCAGGTAATACTATGTCCAATTTTCTGAGCAACCTCCAGACTGATTTCCAGAGTGGTTGTACCAGCTTGCAATCCCACCAACAATGGAGGAGTGTTCCCCTTTCTTGGCATCCTCCACAGCATCTGCTATCACCTGAGTTTTTGACCTTAGCCATTCTGACTGGTGTGAGGTAGAATCCCAGGGTTGTTTTGATTTGTATTTCTCTGATGACTTAAGGATGTTGAACATTTCTTTAGGTGCTTCTTGGCCATTTGAGTTTCCACAGTTGAGAATTATTGTTTAGCTCTGTACCCCATTTATTCATAGGATTGTCTAGAGTCTAATTTCTTGAATTCTTTGTGAATATTGAATATTAGCCCTCTATCTGATGTAGGATTGGTAAAGATCTTTTCAGAATCTGTTGGTTGCCTTTTGTACTATTGAGAGTGTCCCTTGCTTTGCAATTTTATGAGATCCCATTTGTCAATTCTTGATCTTAGAGCATAAGCCATCAGTGTTCTGTTCAGAAAAATTTCCCCTGTGCCCAAGTATTCAAGATTCCTTCCCACTTTCTCTTCTATTAGTTTCAGTGTGTCTGGATTTATTTGAATGTCCTTTATCCACTGGGACTTGAGCTTTGTACATGGAAATAAGAATGGATCTATTAGATTCTTCTCCATGCTAACCTCCAGTTGAACCAGCACCATTTGTTGAAAATGCTGTCCTTTTTCCATTGGACAGTTTTAGCTCCTTTGTCAAAGATCAAGTAATCATAGGTGTGTGGGTTCATTTCTACATCTCCAATTCTATTCATTGATCTTCCTGCCTGCCTCTGTATCAATATCATTCAGTTTTTACGACTATTACTCTGTAGTATAGCTTTAGGTCAAGGTTGGTGATTCCCCCAGAATTTCTTTTCTTGTTGAGAATAGTTTTCACTATCCTGGGTTTTTTTGTTGTTGTTGTTATTGTTTTTGTTGTTGTTGTCGTTATTCCAAAGGAATTTGTCAAATTGCACTTTCTATCTATATGAAGAATTGAGTTTTAATCTTGATGGGGATTACATTAAATCTGCAGATTGCTTTCTGCAAGATGGCTATTTTTACTATATTAATCCTGCCCATCCATAGCATTGGAGATCTTTCCACCTTCTGAGATCTTCTTCGATTTTTCTTCAGAGACTTAAAGTTCTTGTCATACAGATCGTTCACTTGCTTAAAAATACTTTCGCCAAGGTATTTTATATTATTTGTGACTATTGTGAAGGGTGTCATTCCCTAATTTCTTTCCCAGCCTGTTTATCCTTTGAGTAGAGGAAAGCTACTAATTTGTTTGAGTTCACTTTATATCCAGCCACTTTTCTGGAGTTGTTTATCAGGTTTAGGACTTCTCTGGTGGACACTTCGGGGTCACTTAGGTATACTATCAAGTCATCTGAAAATTGTGATACTTTGCCTTCTTCTTTTCAATTTGTATCCATTTTGCTGCAGTCCCACAGGACATTAAACTGGGATCAGAAGACCTGGAAGAGAGAACTGGAGAAAAGGGGACACAAAGAATAAGCGTCTTGTCTATAGGCTGATCAAACCGCTGATTTTAATTTTTTCACACAGAGTTTTTATGCACATAGGGGCAGGATTTGAGGAAGGGGATGATGCAGGAGTGTAGGTGTTCAGGGTGAGTACAGATATCTTCCAGAACAGAGTGTCAGCTGGGTGATGTTTCAGGAGACAGATCTCTATGACTCTGCCTATGATTCACTTGATCTTATCCAAGTTGGTACTATCCACCAAAGTTACCTATCTACAAGGTCTATGACTACTTAGGCTGGCAATTTTCCACTAAAGCTGCTTGTTTACAATAGCTTCTAGCCATCTGTTTCAGTGTTTTTCCACAGAGACCCAAGACTTTTTGTTAGCAAGCGTGTATGTCAGGTATATTGTTGTTTTTAGGCCTATGGCTGATTCTAGGCCATCAGTGTATAAGCAGGGCTGCCCCTGGCACCCTTTGACTTCCTTTTGTTGTCTAATTGCTCTGCCTATGACTATATTGAATAGGTATGGAGAGAGTGGGTGTGGGACCTTGAAAGGATGGCTTGGTGGAGCACTGGTTAGAGATGGTCGGAGACTGCAAGGGACGGAATATATTTTGCCAAGCTCCCAGATTTCAGGCTCCTGATACAGGACAAAGAATTTCTTTGACCCACACCTTTCGGTCATGTAGGACAATGCAGCCCCTCCCAAAGATGTTTGTACCCCTCCTCAGGTAGAGTGTATGACTATAGGCTTCAGCCTCAAGAGATTTACACACTAATGAGATACCTAAAGGCCAGGGGTCATAGCCAATTAAGCATAATTGTGGCTTCTTAGAACAAATTGGGTAGTGTTCCTTCTGTTTCTATTTTTGGGAATAGTTTGACGAGAGTTGGTATTAGGTCTTCCTTGAAGGTTTGATAGAATTCTGCACTAAAACCACCTGGTTCTGGGCTTTTTTTTGGGGGGGGACTTTTAATGACTGTTGCTATTTCTTTAGGGGTTATGGGACTGTTTAGATGGTTTATCTGCTCCTGATTTAACTTTGTTACCCGGTATCTCTTTAAAATACTGTCCATTTCCTCCAGATATTTCAGTTTTGTTGCATGTAAGCTTTGTAGTAGTATTTGTTGATTTTTTGAATTTCCTCAGTATCTGTTGTTATGTCTCACTTTTCAGTTCTGATTTTTTTAAAAATTTTGATACTGTCTCTGTGCCCTGTGGCTAGTATAGCTAAAGGTTTATTTATCTTGTTGATTTTCTCAAAGAACCAGCTCCTGGTTTTATAGATTCTTTGTATAGTTCTGGTTGATTTCAGCCCTGAGTTTATTTCCTGCCCTCTACTCCTCTTGGGTGTATTTGCTTCTTTTTCTTCTAGAGTTTTCAGACAGTCTGTTAAGCTGCTAGTGTATGCTCTCTGCAGTTTCTTTTTGTAGGTACTCAAAGCTATGAGTTTTCCTCTTGGCACTGCTTTCATTGTGTTTCATAGGTTTGGGTCTGTTGTCCCTTCATTTTCATTACATTCTTGTCGGGAGCCATAATGGGATAAGCTAATAATGAGCAGATGATCATCCTGAAATGCTTGCCTCAGATTATTATATAATCTGTGACGAGTGTACCCCATTAGCAAGGCTGTGGTGGACGTGATTTTAGGAAAGATTCCTGCTATTAATATGCTTTTCCCATTATTATTATACATATGCTCCTATCACTAAGCAATAGCACTCCCCTTTGTAGCAGATCTCTGCAGATCCACAAAGATGTACTGTCTTGTAGTGATACTATATAGACAAATAGACAACTTCTTAAGTCTTAATGATGATCTTATAAGAATTCCTAAAATTATATCAGTGATTATTAAGCTCTTTTATAACGGGACTGCTATTAAGTCCCTCAGGCATAGTCGAAACTGCAAAGAGAATTCTGCCAGTCTCCTGAGTTAATTGCCCCAAGAGAGATAGTAACTGGACCTTCTCCTGCTCAGAGCACATTCCAAGAGGTCATAAAACAATTAGCCTAGGTTACTAGAGGGAATTCACAATTTATTATAGGTATCAGGACAGAAGAGAAAATATTGCCTGGGTTTATCTATACAAAACTTCACTAATTTCTTAAATTATAGTTTCAAACTTTCTGCGAACCTGTGGAGCTAGACAGGTGATGAATGTCTAGCTAGATAATTACTCCTAATGGGTATTCATGTAAACATTCTGTGTTGTAAACTTCTATTTCAATTTATCACTTGAATTTTGGTGTGAACTTGTGATGAACCTTGTAACATGTGACCATGTACTCTGAAAGATGTATAAGTTCTGAGGACAAAGAGATGAGAGTTCAGTTAGAATGGTGAGTTAGAATGGTGAGTTAGAATGGTGAGTTAGAATAGTTGGAATGGTCAGTTAGAATAGCGAGTTAATTAGAGTAAGTGAGTGTGTGAGTGAGTCAGTTAGTTAGCTAGGAGCCCTTTGTCTTTTCCTTTTTTTCTCCCTCTGCCTAGAATTTTTCTCCCTTAGAATTTTACTTTGTTAGAATCTTTTCTTCTTCCCCACTCAGGACCTTTCCACGTTTCCCCCCAGATAGCTCTCATAGGATACTTTTTACACTTAATAAACTCTATAGTAACTATTCTAAGTATCTTTTCTTCCTGTGACCCAGCAGCAAGTTCCAGCAGTTCCCGCTGAGATAGAACAAAGTCCACATTGCCTAATCCTCTGCTGTTAGGCTACAGGTGTTAATCACCCTAGCCTGCAGTCTCTTACCCTCAGAAGATTTTAGGATAGTACAAGGCTATTTACTTAACTCCTTGCTGGTCTTAGGGCCAGGATACTAACTGCAGGTCAGCTACAGTAGCATAGGGGCTGCCTCAAGAAGAAACAGACGGTTGGAGGAGGATAAGAAATAAGAGGAGAAGAAAGAAGAAGCAGCTGCATCTCTCTCTCCCCATCTCACCCCCAAGCCGGGGGTGAGGGGGTTGGCCCCCAGCACATTTGAAAGTCTTTAATTGCTTTCTTTAGTTCTTCCTTGACCAAGTTATCATTGAGTAGATAGTTGTTCAGCTTCCATGTGTATGTGGGCTTTCTTTTGCTTTGGTGTTATTGAAGACAAGCCTTAGTCTGTATTGATCTGATAGGATGCATGGGATTATTTAAATCTTATTGTATCTGTTGAGGGTTGTTTTGTGACTGATTATATGGTGAGTTTTGGAGAAGGTATGATGAGGTGCTGAGAAGAAGCCTAGAGTTCCATGGGACTAAACCACCAATCAAAGAGGACCCATGGATCCAGCTGCATATTTGGCAGAGGATGCCCTTATCTGGCATCAATGGGAGGGGAGGACCTTGTTCTTGTGAAGGGTTGATGCCCCAGTATAGTGGAATGCTAGGGCGGTGAGGTGAAAGTTGGTGGGTATGTGGGGAAGCACCCTCATAGATTCAGGAGACAGAGATGAAATGGGGGGCGGGGTTGCAGAGGGGAAACAAGGAAAGTGTATAAGAGTTGAAATGTGAATAAATAAAATATCCAATAAGAAAAGAAAAAAATAATTATTTGTCCTTCTGAGACTGGCTTAATTCATTTAATATGATAATCTTCAGTTGCAGACATTGGTCACTCCTCTGGATAGTCCTTTAGAACTTCTCAATGTCAGGTGTTCTACTTTGAACCTGTGTCTGTTTCCCTGTGGACCATGGATCTGAACATGTTTCTACCACACTGAATAATGCATTCATGCCATTCTGAGTCAAATTTTCTTTCCCAGACTCTAAGATACCCTGTTTGCCAAGGTCAGCATATATTTAGGTTATACTTGTCTTGAGATTTTTGTAAGTGTGTTCATAGATGGTCTGTGGCTGACAAGAAAGACTCACCAGTGATCTTTCTAAAGACTCCATATTTCTATTTTCTTCTGTGTCTTTAAAAGTATTGTTTATTTCCTCAATATAATTTGTAGGTAAGGAGATTATTGGTTCAGCTACAAAAGCGTTCCCTTTTCTGGATACATTCATCACTACATGTTGAAACTGATGATTTCTTTTGTTTATAAAATATTACTTTTTGCATATATACCCACATGTATGTAGTGTGTGTATATGAGTAAATATATTTACATGTGTGAAGGTACATGTTTGTATTTCATATCTGGAGAGGGCATAAATTGACTTCTCTCCATTTTACTTCTGAGGCACAGTTTCTCACTGAATCTCAAACTCAACAATTCTGGCTAATACACCTAATCAGCTTGCCTTCAAGATCCCCCTTTCTGCCTCCTGAGGGCTAAGTGCTGGCATTACAGGCAGTTGTTATGCTTACCTGGATTTTACATGGTTTCTGGGTATTTATACTATGCTCCTCACACTTTATCCACTGAGCCATCTCCCTAACTCTAAGAATTTCTGAAATAACAGTGTGTAGATGTAAGATGTGGGTATTTCTTTATTTATGTACATAATCCTGTGTGTAAGTATCTTACTTTTCAGAGAACTGATATGTAAATTAGTTGGTATTTCTGAATTACAACCCACATGTTTGTGTGAAAATCATTCTGGATGTTGTGACAGACATTTAAACTCCAGCTTCATAAAAGGATTTCTTGGAGTGCTTAGGATTGGTATAACATTTTAACCATTGGGACACACTCCTTTAGTGACTTTTTAGGTGAGAGTTTCTGTCTAAAAAAAAAGAATAATAAATCTCTTCTCATAATCTTTTGCTGAGCTATCTAGTTTTCACTTTGAATTTAGCAAAAGAGAAATCTATGAGGTAATCTAAACTACCTGTTCTTTCTGCTAAGACTTGTGTCAAATTGTGTGATATTGTAGTATGTTTTAGATTGCCAGTTTGTAATTTGGAGGAATTATGGTGACACTTGGCTGTGATTTTTGACTTATCCTTTTTTTTCAAATAATAAATCAAAACCCGAATCAATAATTTAAAATTTAAAATGTATTTTAAAAAATTCAAAATTTAAAATGTATTTTATAATACATAGAACTTGATGAATATGGTCTTGCACCAATTCTTATTTATTTAACATATGAACATATGATCAAGTTCAAATCTCTAAGAATGAAAAATCTTTTGTTTCAATGCTACTAGAATTTCCCATATAGTCTCATTAGTTTGAATACTTGATCCCTACGTCTGCAGTTGCTGGAACCCTTTGTTTAAAAAGTTAATGTATATGGCTTTTTTGGAGAGAGGCTTTGAAATTTGAAAAGCCCATGGAATTCTGTTAACTCTCTCTACCTTCTGCTTGTAGGTCAAAATGTAAGCTCCCAGCTAGTACTCTATCATCTTACCTGTCTGACTTGCCACCATAATCTTTGCACTTGTGGTCATGGAGTTTTACCCCCTGAAACTGTGAGTCCCAGGTGAAATGTTTCCTTTTATAAGTTGCATTGGTCATTTTGTTTTATCACAGTGATAGAAAAGGAATTAAGATAGAAGTAATTCTAATTATTTTAAAAGCAATGAAGTAAAATGTACTTTTAAGTTCTCAGCAGGAATTAAATTATGGAACACGATTGCATGCCTACCATCAATAAAAACAGAAAAAAAAATTTTTTTGAGTTGGCATTTACTTCAAACGAGAACACGTGTTTTCCTTGATAAACTTTGTTGCATAGGGGAAACTGTATTGAGCAGTTGTTGAAGTAAAATGTACCTTAAACAAATGCTAAACCCAAATAAATAACTTACATTTAATACATGCCTGTAGCTATTTAATGTCAGATAAATATTTCAACTTTTGTTAGAAACAACACGTTTTAATTTCTTCTCATTAAATTTTACTGGGTTAATAGGATTATTTTATGGCATAAAAGTTTGGGTTGGGGCAACAAGAAAAGGAAGAACTAAAGTTGGAGATAAATGTATAAGAGGGTCAAAATTTGCCTCTCAGATTTTCCCAGAGTTAAACAAATATGGATATCCACTGTATTTGGAATGGGTGTGGTGCTTTATAGCCTTCTTAGTTAATAAAATCCTTTTCGTGACCTAAAGTCATGTCACCCTGATGTATAGTGATAGCTTTTATGAAAGAAAATGTCCTTTCTGTCAAATTTTTTATTCAACTAGCTTCAATTCACAATAGTGTTTAGTAGTTCGTTGTGACACCTGCTCTGCCTTTGCCAAATTTTAATTATATGCAGCTCTGCTTAGGAAAAGAAAAGCATTTTTCTACATTTGGTAGTGAAAGTGATGCTCATTGCCTAGGGACCAGGCTGCATTCTGCAAACAAATCTTCATATCTTAAAAAAGCTAGTACAAAGTCATCAATATAAATGAACATACAAAAGAATAAAACTATCCTGTAAAGAGAGTGTACCATGAATGTTTTTGCTGGAATCTGAATACCTCACTTGTTAATCTGAACTCTGTTAAACTCTTTTAAGCTGAAAGGGCTAATATGTGTTGCTGAATTTAATGTGACATATTATGCCTTTGGGGGGAGAGAAGACAGGGGGATGAAACAGTTTTAGATCATTACCACTGGCTGTGAAAATCCTGAAACAAAGAGAAGATGTGAGAGTGAGTCTCAGACACAAAATAGAAATAGGAGTTATGGGTTGAAGTTGTAATGAAAGAAGTGCTGGATCTGAGTAGTCAAAGATTCAGTCACATACTATAATATTTTTAGTTTTTGCTCAAAAGAAAACATGGTTTTTATAGTCATTTCAGCAGTTACCTTTATAATGTAATTTTTTCCTACAGAAGGGTAATAAACTAGCAGATGGTAGGTTGTCTTTCTCATAAACAATGCCGTTTAAAATAATGCTTGCTTTGGAAGTAGGCAAAGAGGCAACAACCTCCAGAGAACTCTACTTTTCCGAGGAAGTCAATAAATAGCATCAAGATGTTAACAAGGATATGGGTTTGGAGGAAGAAATGGTTATTCCAAGTTCCCTATTGTAAACACCAGGACAAACCATACATCAAAGAGGGGCTTTGATGTTGTACTTAAAATTAGAAAAAATGAAACTGAATTCTACTCTAAATTCAGCAGTGAGGAGACAGAACTGGAAGAGACCACCTTCAGTGGATAGAGAGTGCCCCTAGCGGAGGGACAGTTTCACCAAATTACTTTCAAAATTTTTGACCCAGAATTTTTCATGACTAAAAGAAATATAAGGACAAAAATGGAGCAGAGACTGAAGGAAAGACCATCCAGTGACTGTCCTTACTTGAGATTTATCCCATGGGTGGGCACCAAACCCTGACACTATTACTGATGCCATGTTGTGCTTATAGACAGGAGCCTGGCATGACTGCCCTCTGAGGAACTCTAGTAGCATCTGACTGAGATAGATGCAGATACTTAAATACCCAACCATTGTACTGTGGAAGATTTAAGGGACAGATAAAAGAAGCTTAAGGGGCTGGCAGCTCCATAGGAAGAACAACAGTATCAGCTAACCGGAATCCCTGGGAGTTCCCAGAGACTAGGCCTCCAAACAAAGAGTATATGTGGGCTGGTTCATGGCCCCTGGCAATGTCTAACAGAGGAATGCCTTGACTTGACTCAGTGGGAGAGGATGCATGAGCTGGGGGTAAGAGGGAGTTGTGATCAGTAAAGGCAGAGAGCATTCTCTCAGAGGCAAAGTGGAGGTGGGATGGTGTGCAGAAATCTTGGACGGGGGACCAGAAAGGGGGGCAATAATTGGAATGTAAATAAATTAAACAAAAAAAGAAAAATAAAATTAGATAGCTACTATGGTTATCTGTGTTTTTAAGGAACAAAAGAAAAAAGAGCAAACTTAAATATCCATACAAGTCAGGGGAAAACAGGCATGGTCGAGACCCCAGCTGACTAGTAAGTGATGTGTTTATAAAAAGATAAAGAGATAAAAAGAATATGTTCTGTGAGTGTGTGGAGAGATATGGGGGAAGGGGATGTCTCAGCCTGCCCATGAAGAGGCATCTCTTTCCCCTGAGAGACCAGTCACACACTGGTATAGCATATAATAGAGTTTATTCAGGGTATGGGGAGGGGAGCCAGGAGGATAGTAGAGGCAGAGAGAGAGAGTAGAGAAGCAGAGGCTGGCCATGACCACGTGGAAAGAGGGGGGAAAATGGGGGGATGGGCGAGGGGACAGAGAGAAGTTAGAGGCAAGAGATCAAGAGAGAGAGAAGGGGCAAGCAGCCCCTTTTATAGTGGGCCAGGCCTACCTGTCTGTTGCCAGGTAACTGTAGGGAGGAACATACCTGGCTATTGGCAGGTAACTGTGGAGGTGGAGTTTAGACAGAATAATAACAGTAAGGTCCGTGGCATTTCAGTTTATTGTCTTGCCTCAAGGTAGCCAGAGTCTTTAGGAATTAGGGTACTTACATGTCAAATTAAAGGAATCCATTGGCCACTACTCATCAACACGTGCTAGTGCCTCCTTGCCATAGGACTTGGCAATGATCTGGCAAGTTAAAAAAGAAGTACTCTATTTCTGAAAAGGTTCATGAACACTTTATCTGAATCTGAAAGTGGTCCTAAACTTCAAGTTGGGAAAGTGCTTATATGGAACACTATCACATATTGGATAATGATGGAACAGATGATAATTAACCTTGAAATATTGCTGGATAAACATATGGGAGTTGGGAAAGGTCATTAATAAAAAGCCCAGAATAAGGAAAGTGTAAGGGAACTGTCACTAACCTAGTATAGTAATTTGTGTTAAATTAGTTTGGGGATAAAAATTGAAACATTGATTTTGGATTCCATGCTATGTAGTTAGCTATTTTGGGCCTGGTGAGATGGTTCAGAATGACAATCTGAATTATGTCCCTAGACCTTACAAGGTAGCAGTGGAGAACCAACTCCTAACAGTCATCCACTGACTTCTACCTGTGCACCTAGACATGAGCACCCTTTCCCAATGTGTTAATACACACATACATACATTCTCTCTCTCCTGTTCTCTCTCTCTCTCTCTCTCTCTCTCTCTCTCTCTCTCTATATATATATATATATATATATATATATATATCACATATAAGTTAATAAGTAAATGTAAAAATAAATATTTTTAGTTAAGTTTAAATCTGGCATATTTGATAGGCATTGGCTTTTAAGCTTTTTTTCTTGAAGGCATTTGTGAAATAAACAGATGTCACAGTAAAAGCTGATGCTTTTTATGCTATTTTAGACTTCCTTTAGTAATTGTAACACAGAATTTAGAGATCTGACATAGCTCATTTAAGCTCACACAGGTACAAGAACTATGCTGTTCATTTAACTGCCTATACTTCCTAAGTGAATTGCAGTCAAATTTCTCTTTGTATATCTGTTTTATTTTGTTTGGCTATAGTTGATTTCAGAAAATTCTTGGAGTTACATAAAGCAGTATAATTTTAAAGAACTGTGTAAGTTTTTGCCAAGGAAATCAATGATATTCTTCACCCTCCAGGTGTGAAGAAAAATCCTTTCAGGAGAATTTAGCTGGCTTGTACTATTTTAGGTGCTCTGTTCAAATGATTTAAAATGCTTGCTAAATTAATCATGGCATGTTGGTTATAACAATCTTGCCCATGCTAATTTGTAGGTAGTCATTCTTTTTTCTTTTAGTGCTGATTGTAATCATTACTTGCTACTACACCCCTCAGTTGTATCTAAACCAGTTTGACCTTGTTCAGCTGGAGAAGAGGCAAATGCCTATGTAGTATGATTTGAAGGTCAGTCTTCAGTGATCTGCTATTCTCATGATAATGTCATATAGCAACTATTTATTATAGTTTGCATCAATAGAAAAAATGACTTTTCTTTCCTCCTTTAATACATTTGTTCTAGATCTTTACTTTTATTATAAGGCACAAACAATAATGGCTCAGGGGTTGAAGAGATGGCTCAGCATTTATGAGTGTTTGCTGCTCTTGCAGAAGACCTGGATTTGATTGCTAGTCCTCATTTGGTGACTCACAGCCATCTCTATCTCTAAGTATAGGGAATCCATTGCCCTCCTTTGGTATGTATCAGAAGACATACATGAAGACTGAACACCTATACACTTAAGTTAATGTTAAGAGAGAAAGAAAGAAAGAAAGAAAGAAAGAAAGAAAGAAAGAAAGAAGAAAGAAAGAAAGAAAAGAAAGAAACAAAGAATGAAACAAAGAGAAAGAAAGAAAGAAAGAAAGAAAGAAAGAAAGAAAGAAAGGAAAGAAAGAAAGAAAGAAAGACAAACATATCAGTTTGTGGATTCTTTTAGGTCTGAAGTTCTGAAATATAAGAAGTCACCACAGAGGGTTTACTTAATGTAAACTACTTATGGGGTTCAGTCCTTGAAGTTTCTTAAGAAAAACCTGCCTTAATGTTATGCAAATGTTCAATCACAATAGCTGTAAAATTCAAGATTCTTCTTCCTTAATATATGTTACTTGTGAATCTTCAGTTCTTTAAGCCTACTAACATTGCTTCTTATCCAATGTCTTACTTCTCTTTTATTGGTATGTTGAAACACCATGACTGAGGCAACTTATAAAAGAATGCATTTATTTGGGGGCTTGTTCACAGATTAAGAGGGTTAGACACCGTAGAGAGTGTGACAGCAGGCAAAGAAGCATGGTGTGAAGCAGTAGTGAGAGAGAGAGAGAAACACACACACACACAGAGAGAGCGAGAGAGCGAGAGAGAGAGAGAGAGAGCGACAGAGAGAGAGAGAGAGCGAGAGACAGAGAGACAGAATCGGCCTGGCTCAGGCTGTTAAAATGTCAAAGTCTACCTCCAATGACACAATTATTCTGACAAGGCCACCCCTCTTAATACTTCTTAACAACACACCAACTAAGAACTGAATAATAAATGAGGGTATGGGGCCATTTTCATGGAAAGCATTACAAGTAAGTTTTCAGGGTTTAAATCTCTCCCTTTTGTCTTAGTTTTTTTAGTTTGCTTCTGCTAGACGTTTTCAACATTGAAGAAGTTAAATCATTAAAATTGCTTCTCTTGAATAAATTTAGCCATAAAAAAGAAAACTCAAAAAAAATTAAAACTAAACCTTTATGTTTTTACACTTAGAGAACAGAATATTACCTCAGAATAAAAGAAAAAAGATACATTTTAGTAGGTGTAAGCTGGTAGGGGTGCTGTGGAGATTCCAAATACAAATTATTTAGCTTTTGAATTCTTTGGTGGAAATGTATCCTTGTGGTATGGTGGGGCACCTTTTGGGTATATGCCCAAGAGTGATATAACTAGCTCTTCAGTTGGAACAATTTCCTATTTTCTAAGGAACTGCCAGTTTGATTTAAGAGTGGTTGTACCAGATTGAAATCCCAACAGCAATAGAGTTGTATTCCTCTGTCACCACATCTTTGCCAGCATGTGCAGTCACTTGAGTTTCTGATCTTAGCCATTTTGATTGATGTGAGGTGAAATCTCAGCGTCATTTTGATTTGCATTTCTTTGATGACTAAGGACTTTGAATACTTTTTTAAAGTGCTTCTTGGCCATTTGAGATTCTTCTGTTGTGAATTCTCTGTTTAGCTCTGTACCCATATTTTAATTGGTTCATTTATTTTTTTTTTAAGTTAATTATTGAGTTCTTTACTTCTTTACATATTTTGGATATCAGCCCTCTGTCATATGTAGGATTAGTGAAAAAAATTTTTCCTAATCTGTAGGTTACCGATTTGTACTATTGATGGTGCTTTTCCCTTACAAAAGCTTTTCAGCTTCACGAGGTACCATTTATCAATTATGGATCTTACAGCCTGAGCCGTTAGTGTTCTGTTAAGGAAATTTCCTTCTGTGTCAAAAAGTTTGAAGCTTTTTCCTACCTTATCTTCTATAGGATTCAGTCTAACAGGTTTTATGTTGAGGTCCTTGATCCACTTGGACATAAGCTTTGTGCAGGGTGATAAACATGGATGCATTTGCATTTTCCTCTGTACAGACTGCCAGTTAGACCAGCACTATTTCATTAAAGATGCTTTCTTTTTTTCCACTTTATGTTTTTGGCTTCTTTGTCAAAGATTATGTGTCCATAGGTGTGTGGGTTTACTTCTGGATTTTTGATTCTATTCCATCAATCTAACTATCTGTACCAATACCATGCTTTTTTTTCCACTATTGCTTTGCAGTACAACTTGAAGTCAGGGATGGTGATTCCCCTGGAAATTCCTTTATTGCTGAAAATTGTTTTCACTATCCTGAGTTTTTGTTTTTCCATATAAAATTTAAAATTGTTCTATCCATGTATGTGGAGAATTATGTTGGAATTTTGATGGGGATTGCATTGAACCCCTAAATTGCTTTTGGTAAAATGACCATTTTCATTATGTTAAGCCTACCAATCCATGAGTACTGTAGATCATTCCATCTTCTAAGGTCTTCGATTTCTTTTTTTCAGGAATTTGAAGTACTTTTCCTCCAAGTTTTTCATCACTTGCTTGGTAAGAGTCACACCAAGATATTTTATATTATTTGTGACTATTATGAAGGGCTAATTTTTTCTCAGCTTCTTTATCATTTGTGTAAAGGAAGGCTACTGATTTTTTATTTTGTCAAAGTCTTTTTCAGCACCTAAGGAGATAATCATGTGGCTTTTTCCTTAAGGTTGTTTATATAGTGTATTATGTTGATGTAGTTTTATTTATTGAACAGTACCTGAATCTGCATCTGTGGATGAAATCTACTTGATCCTGGTGAATAATGGTTTTGATGTGTTCATGGATTGGGTTTGCTAGAATTTTGTTGAGTATTTTTGTATTGATATTCATAAGGAAAACTCGTCTGAAGTTCTCTTTCTTTGTTGGGTCTTTGTGTGGTTTAGGCACCAGGAGTAACTGTGGATTCATAGAATGAATTAAGTAGTGTTCCTTCTATTTCTAGTCTCTGGGATATTTTGAGGAATATTGGCATTAGCTCTTCTTTGAAGGTCTGGTAGAATTCTGCACTAAAACCATGTTGCCCTGGGCTTTTTTTGCTTGGGAGATTTTTGATGACTATTTCTACTTCCTTAGGGGTTATGGGAGTATTTTGGTAGTTTACCTGATTCTGATTTAACTTTGGTTCCTGGTATTTGTCTAGGAAATCATTTTGTCTACATTTTCCTGTTTTGTAGAGTATATAGGCTTTTGTAGTAGGATCTGATGATTTTTTAAAATTTCCTTAGATTCTGTTATTACGTTTTTCTTTTCATTTCTGATTTTGTTAATTTGGATGCAGTTTCTGTGACTGTTATGTATCTTCTTGATTTTCTCAAAGAACCAGCTCTTGGTTTTGTTGATTCTTTGTTTTTTTTCTCTTTGTTTATTCCTGTTATTTTTTTCAGAGTTTGGTGGTGGGCTAGGTGAGTCCTGTGTCAGCAGTACCCTATGGTTGTCCCAGCTGGTGAGGCTAGTTGGGCAAGATTCTCACCTGTGTCTTTGTTTACTTTGGAAAATCTGCAAATAGCTTACTTTGATATCTTCCTTTCCAATTTGTTTCTCCTTGATCTGTTTTAGTTGTCTTTTTGCTCTATCTAGAACTTCAGGTAATATGTTGAATAGTTAGGGAGAGAAGGGGCAGCCTTGTTTTTCTCTGATTTAAATGAGATTGCTTTAAGTTTGTCTCCATTTAACTTAATGTTTGCTACTGGCTTGTATTATAGTGCTTTTATTATGTTTAGGTATGAGCCTTGTATTTATAATCTCTCTAAGATGTTAACATGAAAAAGTTTGGGATTTTTGTCAAAGGGATTTTAGCATCTAATGAGGTGGTAATGTGACTTTTTTCTTTCAGTTTTTTTTTAATATGGTGTATTATGTTGATGAATTTTCATATATTGAACCATCCCTGAATCCCTAGGATGAAGCCAACCTAGTTCTTTATGGTAGTTGATGTTTTTGATGTGTTCATGGATTCAGTTTGCAAGTATTTTATTAGTGCTTTTGCATCAATTTTCATAATGGATATTGGTTTGAAACTTTTATTTGTTGAGTTTTTATGGTTTAGGGATCCAGTTGACTATAGGGTCACTGAATGTGTTTGTGAATGTTATTTCAGTTTCTGTTCCACAGAAGAGTTTGGGGAATATTCATATTAGCTACTACTCCAAAATCTGGTAGAATTATGCACTAAAACTATCTGGCCCTGGGCTTTTTATGGTTGCTACATTTTTAATTACTGATTCTATTTCCTTAGGGATTACAGGACTGTTTAATCGTTCATCTGATCTTGATTTACTTTTGGTAAGTGGTATCTGTCTAGAAATGATATGTTTCCTTTAGGTTTTCCAAATGTGTATAATATAGGCTTTTGAAGTAAAACCTAATGTTTCTGTGGATTTCCCCAGTGTCTGTTATTATGTCTACCTTTTCATTTCTGATGTTGTTAATTTGGATACTTTCTCTCTGCCTTTTAATTTCTTTGTCCAGGGGTTTCTCTATCTTGTTTTCTCAGAGAACAAGCTCTTGATTTCACTGATTCTTTATATTGGTCTTGTTATTTCTAATTGATAGATTTAGCCCTCAGTTTGATTATTTCCTGCTTTCTACTCCTCTTGGGTTTATTTGATTTTTTTTCTAGGGTTTTGAGGTATACTTTTAAATTGCTAGTATGAGAATTCACTAATGTCTTTATGAACTTACATAGTACTATGATCTTTCCTATTAACACTGCTTTTATTGTGTCCTATACATTTAGGTAAGTTGTGCCTTCATTTTCATTGAATTCTAAAAAGTTTTTAATTTCTTTCTGTCTTTATTCCTTGGCTGAGAAATCACTGAGTAGAGATTTGCTCAGTTTCCATGAGGGTGTAGGCTTTCTGGTGTTTCTGTTGTTGTTGAAGTCCAGCTTTAATCCATGGTGACATGATGAGATTTTCTTGGATATGTTGAGACTTGCTTCCTGATAGACTATATGGTCAGTTTTGAAGAAGGTTATGTCAGGTTCTGTGAAGAAGGTATATTCTTTTGTGTTTGTGTGAAATGTTCTGTAGATAACTTTTACTTCCATTTTTTCATAACCTTGGTTAGTTTTATTATTTCTCTGTTTAATTTCTGTCTCAATGTCATTGGTGTTAGTCATGTTTGAAAGACTCCCATTATTAATGTGTATGATTAGATGAGTGGTTTAAGCTTTAGTAATATTTATTTTATGAATATGGTTGCCTTTGTTTTGGGGCACATACGTTCAAATTTGAGATGTCATCTTGGTGCACTTTCCTTTGATAAGTAAGAAGTGTCCTTCAGCATCTCTTTTTATTAATATTAGTTGAAAGTGTATTTTATTAGCTATTATAATCTGTAGTGAAGCTTGCTTCTTGGTTCTATTTTATTGGAAAACTCTTTTTTTAACCCTTAACTCTCAGATAAGGCTTGTCTTCCATATTGAGACATGTATCTTTTATGTAACAAAATGATGGATACTGGTTTTACAAACATTCTGTTAGCCTGTGTCTTTTTATTGGGAAATTGAGTCCATTGATATTAAGAAATATTAATGACCAATTATTGTTAATTTTTATATTCCTATTATTTTGTTGTTAGTGGGGAGGGGGGTATGCTTTCCTTTTTTATTTTGCTGATTTGTTGATGTGGGGTTATTTATTTTCTAGGTTTTCTTAGGTATAATTAGTCTCCTTAGGTTGAAGTTATGTTTATAGTATCTTCTTTAATGCTGTATTTGTGGACAGTTATTTTTAAACTTGGTTTTGTCATGGTTTTTTTTTTCTTTTCTCCATCTACAGTGACTGAAAGTTTTGCTGGGTATAGTAGTCTCTGGGCTAACATCTGTGGTGTCTTAGGGTCTTTCAAACATCTGCCCAGGTCATTCTGGCTTTTAATGTCTCTGTTGAGAACCAGGTGAAATTCTGATAGGTCTGCTTTTATATGTTTCTTGATCTTTTTCTCTTACAGGTTTAATATTCTTTGTTTTGTAGATTTAGTGTTTTGATTATTATGTGGTAGAATGATTTTCTTTTCTAGTCCAATCTAATTGGTATTTTGTAAGCTTCTGTATGTTTATAGGCATCTATTTAGGCTGAGGAAACTTTCTTCTATGATTTAGTTGTAAATATTTTCTGGTCCTTGGAACTTGGACTCTTTACCTTCTTCTATTCTCATTAGTCTTAGGTTAGGCCTTTTCATGGTATCCCAGATTTTCTGCATGTTTTGTGACAGGAATTAATTTAAATTTAACATGTTCTCTGGGTTTTATAAGCATTTCTTCAATAGTATCTTCTACTCTTGAGATTCTCTCTTCCATCTCTTGTATTCTGTTATTGGTGCCTGCATCTGTTTTTCCTGTTCATTTTCCTATGTTTTCCACCTCTAGGAATCCCTCAGATTGTATTTTCTTTATTGCTTCTGTTTTCATTTTTATGTCTTGAACCACTTTATTCATTTCATTCAACAGTTTAATAGTATTTTCCTGTATTTCTTTAAGTGATTTATGCATCCCCCCTTAAAGACATCTATTATCTATATAAGTTTGGATTTACAGTCATTTTCTTTTGCTTCCATTGTGTTAAGAAATCCAGGGCTAGCTGCAGTGGGATAGCTTTGTTCTGCTGGTGTAAAGTTGCCTAGGCTCTTGATTTTTATGTCTTTGCCTTTAGTCATCTAGCTTTCCCTGGAAGTTCCTGGTGTACCAGGCATCAGGAAGGCAGATGGAATCTCGATGTTCCCTGTGCAGCTGGCCTCTTGTGGACAGCTTTGGATAGTTGTTCTTTATGTAGCAGGCCTGGATGCTCTTTGTTCCTTGGGCCTTGTTGTTCCTTGTTCATTGGGCCTGGATGTTCCTTGTTCAGCAGGCTGATAGAAGCTGGCAGAGCAATATCCAGACAATGGGGTTCCTGGGACAACCAGCCTCCAATTAACATAGAACAGCTTTAGGTAAGCCTGCATGTTCTTTGTTCAGCAGACATGATGGAGGTTGATGGTTGACAGAGCAGTGACCAGATAATGGGAAAAAATGAGTTTTAAAAGTTTTACTCTGATTTCCATCCGACAGTTATGGCATTGTGCCATTCAGGCCCTAATACACACACACACACACACACACACACACACACACACACACACACACAAATATAAAAAAACAAATAAAAGAGTCAAGATCCTAAATATTAAAATCAAAATTAGAACCTAGAAGTCATCCAGAGATTGCTCTCCTTATGGATGTATCCTATCTGCAAACACCAAACTCAGACATTATTGCTGATGCCAAGAAGTGCTTATTTACAGGAGCCCAGTATAGCTGTCCCCTGAGAGACTCTGCCAGAGCTGGACTAATACACATGCGGATATACACAGCCAAACACTGGCCTGAGCACAGGGACCCCAATGGAGAAGTGAGGGAAAGGACTATAGAAGTTGAAAAGGTTTGTAACTCCATAGGCAAAACAACAATATCAACAACCAGACTCCCAAAAACTCCAAGGGACTAAACCACCAACCAAAGAGTATACAGGGTAGTGGGGATCCCATGGCTCCAGCTGGATATGTAGCAGAGGATTATCTGGCGATACTGAGAGGGAAGCCTCTTGGTCCTGTGGAGGCTTGATGACCCAGCTAGGGCGCTAAGACAGGAGTGGTAGGCAGTTCATGGAGCACTCTCATAGAGGCAGGGGGAGGGAAGAGGGGATAGGGGACTTGGGAAGGGAAACCAGGAAAGGCAATAACATTTGAAATGTAAATAAATAAAATAACCAATAAAAAATCTTATGCTTTTAGAAATGGACTATTTACATTGTATGTGTCTCTTTTGTTCTTTAATTAAATGGAATTATCTTTGAAATGTTAGAGTTAATAGAAATAGTAAAAGTTAAAAGAAGTATTGGTGAAGTGGAAGTGGGTTATATACTCCAAGATGGAATTTGATGCTTTTCTATAACTCTGGTATCTTCAAATCTCTCATTTCCCCCAGAGTTGATACAATTGATGCATGTAGCTTCCATTGCAAAAGATGATAAAGAGGCTAGTCCACTTTCAACAAATAAAATCAGTTAGTAATGGCTTATAACTAAGGTTGAATTTTATAGACTTTTATATTTCTGGCTTGGGTTTCTACTTGCCTCTGTCCTCCAAGCATTATCCTTTCAGTGACTGCTGAGGTGTTTGTTTTCACTACTGTTCTTTTTTACCAGCATTCATTTTCATTGTCTATGAAAATGAAAAATTAGAAAGTACAGTAACTACCAAGTTATGCTATCTTGCTGTGAATAAAAGCAGAAATATAAATTTGGAATCTGACCTTCAGATTTTTAAACCATCATCTGCTTCTATGCTCATTTTTTGTCCTTTAAATGAAGAAAGGTGGTTGAAGTTAGTATAAAATGCTTTACTACATATGCCTACTGAAGAGGCATTTTATGACTTCCTTGAGTGGCACTAAACCACATTTCACTGAGCTTGTTTTATAAGTCACAATGCATTTTTTAAAATGAAATATCAATTCATTCTGCTGAATGTAGTCGTTTCTATAGATGATAAATAAAACACAGGAGAGAACAGGTTCTCTAACTGTAAAACTATTCTTGCCTTGTTTCAAGAGAATTAAAGAATAAATAACTCATGAAAACGTAAAACTGAGAGTGTATATGTTTATATTCTGTGAGAGAGATCAAAAGCTGCCAGCATCAGCTGTAATATTGAAGCAGCAAGCAATTTACTTGTTACCTATTTTCTCCTATGGGATTAAAATAAATTCTCTAAAATGTGCTCCTATTTTTATGTGGTCCATTTTTTTCTTACTTCTTCTTTAGCTAGGTTTCCTTTGCTTGGAGTTCACTGTGATTACATGGTTATATGTGCTTACTTTATAAATAAGTAATGTCTGTGTTCCTTAAGTGGTCCATATGCAAAGCAATCACTTTGACAAAAAGCCACCCAGTGTTATTTGGGTAATCACTCTGTTTTCAGAGCAATCTTTCTAATTCTTTTCCAGAAACATGATTATTGTCGAAATTTTATAATTGTCCACAGTGATTTCTCATGGTCTAAATTCCACAGGAAATAAAAATACCTCAGTTTTGTAGAATGTCATTCAGGACCATTTCACTACATACATTGAATGTCATGTTTTATTCTTCCAAATTTAAGAGGAAGGTACTCTAAACACTTATCATAAATCAAAACTATGCAGCACACATTCTGGATCAACAAGTTGAGTTCACCATAAATTCTTATTTTGTCCTTGACTACTCATTATGTGTATAATATAATTTTATTGTTCCTTGTGTTTAACCCTTGCTATGGTTCAGAACTGATATATAGGTCACTTGCATGTAGTTTCAGCATATTAGCAGTGTTTGATAAGAGTATATATCTTTGATCATCCTTCCCTTAGTCACTCAATGGCACTTAGTTCCTTAAAACACTTTTATGTAGCAATTTCTAAACATGTTATTTTGGCCAAAATAATACTTTATTCTAATAAGTCTACTTGTGCTGTTATGATAAAATATAGAGTAACTTACAAAACCAGAAATTTATTTTCCAGAATTCTGGAAGTTCAGACAGATGTCTAGAATCGAGGATGACTATCTGATGAGGGTCTGCTTACTTGCTTGTAGATTTTGATGTCTAATATAAACTGGCAACTTGACATTGTTTAGAAGAGTCATTTTTGGCCTTCCTAATGCTGTGACTCTATAGTACAGTTCTGTGTGTTATGATGATCCCCAAACCATAAAATTATTTTCTTTGCTACTTCAATAATAACAGTAACTTTGCTAACCTTATGAGTCATAATATAAATACATGCTATTCAGGATATATAATACATGACACCCATGAAAAAGCCATTCAATCTCCAGAGGGGTCACAACCCATAGGATGAGAACTGCAGGTCTAGAATCACCCAACATATAAGCCATTGGGCATGCCTGTGAAGGTTCATCTTGATCAATTGAAGTGCAAATATCCACTCTTGCTCAACAGCACCATCTGGTACTGAACTGAATAAAACAAGAAACCTAACTGAGCTGGATTTCTCTGTGTGACTCTGGCTGTCTTGAAACTCACTCTGTAGACCAGTCTGGCTTCAGACTAACAAAAGATCTACTGCTTCTCTCTCCCAAGTGTTAGGATCACAGTTGTTAGACACCGTACCCAGCTACTCATTGCTCTCTTCTTGTTCTCTGTGTATGCAATATGAACAGGTACCTCAAGCTCATACTGCCAAGATTACACTGCCATGATGGAAAAACCATAGGATTCTGAGTCAAGAAAAATGTTTCCTCTCCTATATTACTACTGTGAAGATACCTTATAAAAGCACCTGGGAATGTAAATGATACACAGATAGTAACTTCTTGCTATGTCCTCATATGTTATGAGAGACAATAATTTCTTGTAGATGCCTTTTATGAAGCATCTATATCATTATTCCCATACTTTTGGGTTACGCTTTCAAGGACTAAGCATTTCCCAAATGGCTCACTTTCTAATACTATTTGCTTGTGGTCAGAATTTCAATATGTAAACTTTAGGAGGAGAAATATTTAGAGTATAACAAACTCAGAAGGAAAAAAATCCCATATGAATTTTTTGCTTCTTTTTCTCTGTTCTGTTTGGTTCTGTTTTGTTTTGTTTTGTTGTTGTTGTTGTTGTTGTTGCTGTTGTTTTGTTTTGTTTTGTTTTATGTAGTGGATATGAGGCCTGTTCTTGTTAAACTTAGTATACTTAGGTACTGAGATGAAGTTCCTACGATGGCAGGTTCACATTCTGTGGGTTCTGACTTCTTTGAGCATGAATGAACCCTTGACAGGTGTCGCATATGGCCATTGAAAAGCACAGATACTTATGTTTTTTTGAAGTAGCAAAATTACAGTTATGAAGTAGAAACAAAAATAATTTTGTGGTTGGGAGTCACCACAGCATGAGAAACTGAATTAAAGGATGACAGTATTAGGAAAGTTTAAGAACTACTATCCTATAATAACATGACTATAGAAAGACCCCCAATGCTAGCTTACAAGACTTATAAAAAGTAAATATTGACATATATCAAAAGTTTTTTTTCTGTTCAGCACACTAATTCAAAGGTGCAATAAAATAAAAAAGATATAAATAAAGCTATATTGCCTAAAGGAATGAAGTAAGGTTTCGTTGGAAATAAGAACTTTTTGTTTGACAGCCATCATATCAAGTTTTCAGAGAAGGTCTCCAGAATAACAGTGAAAACTGAAGCATGCACCTTTAAAGGTTTGTACATAAAAGGCATCAAAGCATTACATATAGACAAACCAGGACTACAAATTAAGTTTGTGGGAAAAAGAAACAAAACTGATTTTTTAATGTTAATCAAAGGCTTTATAAGTTTGGTAATGCTCAATCAGAAGTGTAACCCAATACCCCACCTAGATATATAAACTATCTTTGACTGGTGGAGACATGTGAACATCTCCTCCCCTCCTCTTTCTCTCTCTTTCTCTCTCTCATCATCTAGCCTCACCCTTCCTGTTAAAATAAAACTTTTCTCTCAAAATGCAATTAGAACATAATTATTCCTAATTATACCAGTGAGGTACAAGATAGTCCTAATACCCAGTCCATCATTTTGTTGACTAAGCAGAACCTCTGTCATCTATCCTAACAAAAACACTTAGTTTTGAACCTGGCTTTTTTCTTGGCTTTAGAATGAATGTCAGCTGAAAACCATGCACTCAGATCTTTTCTCTCAAAGTAAATAGCCATGATTGGCTATGAGACTATAGGTCTTCAACCCCTTCAGAAATCCAGAATGACTGAGTTAACTGAAATTATGGGAAGCACTAAGCATAGCTTCTAAAACTTAGCCAATTTATAGAGACTGCTGAACACCTGGTTGGAGCATCAAATCTTCAGCCTTCTGGCCCAGAATCATCTGACAGACCTTAGTGATACAGAATTATTAAGGGTTGATTACTCTGTCTAGGCAGATATAATCAGTCGACTATTCTGCAAGTGTGTCCTTTTCTGGACAGTAATTTGTCTGTAGATGGAAAGAGGCAATTCTTGGCTAGTGGCTGTCACACAAAGTTTTGTTAACTATGGGTTCTTAGAAAATATTCTGCATGTTTTCTTATTCAAGGAGGGAAAAATGAGGGCAGAGTACAATTAAATCAAAGGAAAAACAATGCTTAGTGCTTTACATCTTGGGTCCACTCACAATAATTCTCTGGGCTCCAAGAAGCCTTACAAACATTCACAGTTTGTCTTTTAAAGCATAGGACAGCTCCAATCTACAGTTGATTCTTGCCTTGGTTGTCATCCTATGGTACTGGAATTTTCAAACACGTTGCAACTAGCCTGTCCTTCTACTGATAGCTTTTCTTGGGCTTTCTTCAGGGACTTTGACCCAGTCAACTCATCTCCATTATTACTTCATTTCATGCTTTCAAAAGCATATTATCTGGGAGACTCTTATACATTACACCCCCATCCAGTTTATGAATCATTAGAAAATAAGTTTCAGATATGATATCCCAATATTTATTGATTTCTAAATGCTTATTTAGAATAAGGGCTTTCTTATTAAGAGATTCTAATGGATAGTAAACTTTGGCCAGAGTCATTGTTCTGGAGTATCCTTATTTCTTTCTTAGACCTATAACTCTTCTCTTTACCTCTCTATCATATGTGTTTCCAGATATCATTCACGGACTTTCTTTCCTCACTGCTTCTGTCATTTAGGATCTTTTTAGATTGACTTCTTTAGGGTATACCCAATCTACCAAATTCATTTGAAATGAGTGATATTTGTCATTACCCCAATTTCATAATTTCAGTCAGAGTTACTTCTTCAGAGTAAGGAATGATAAAGATAGAAGGTAGAAATTACCTATGCAGTTCAGTGTAAAATGTAAAGCCCTCTCCGCCAAAAGTAACCAGTCTAATCTAATTCTGGGGTAAAGCTAGAAATGTATTTGTGCCTATAGGAAACTTCATCCTTTCCTGATGCCTGATGCCAGAGATGCTAAAAATGTTTGGCGGATAAAATACTGTTCTAAAATGAACTACTTCATATGAGGCTGGAATATTACAGTAGAAGGCCAGTCAAGAGAATGGAGTCTCTGCTCTGGATGAAGGCCTGAATTTCCAGTTGTGTTCATTTAACCACTTTGGCTAAGAACCATCCCTAGAAAGGGGAACTCATTTTAAGCCAGGCTAAAGAGATAGGAGGAATTACAACTTATTTCCTGAGATATTAGTAGATTTTCTTTCCAGAATTTCTGCCCCTAGTGTAGTAGCTTATGAATAACAGCCATGGAAGTGTTCTAAATCTGTCTGCTTTCTGCAGAACTTTTAACTATCCCCTTGCTTCTTTCTATGCCTTTTATTTTTTATTGGTTATTTTACTTATCTACATTTCAAATGTTATCTCCCTTCCCAGTTTCCCCTCCACAAACTCCATATCCACTCTCCTCCCCCCCCCCCCGATTCTATGAAGGTGCTCCCCCACCAACAAATTTCCACTGCAGAGATCTAGCATTGCACAACCCTGGGTCATTGAGCCAACACACGACCAAGGGGCTTCCCTCCCATTGATGCCAGATAATGCTATTCTCTGCTTCAAGTGTTGTTGGAGCCATGGGTCCCTCTATGTGTACTCTTTGGTGGGTGGTTTAGTTCCTGGGAGCTTTGAGGGGGGTTGGTTGGTTGATATTGTTGTTCTTATGGGGTTGAAAAACCTGTCAGCTCCTTCAGTCCTTCCCCTAACTCCTCTATTGGAGTCCCTACACTCAATCCCATGGTTGGCTGCATGTATCCACATCTGTATTGGTCAGGCTCTGGCAGAGCCTCTCAGGGGACAGATATAACAAGCTCTTGTCAGCAAGAGATTTTTGGCATCATCAATAGTGTCTGGGTTTTGTGTCTGCAGATAGGATGAATCCCTAGGTGGGGCAGTCTCTGAATGACCTTTCTTTCAGTCTCTGATCCACTCTTTGTCCCTGCATTTCTTTTCAATGTCACTACTAAGCAAGACTTTTAAAAACTTATGCCTATACCCCAGTATTGGGCTTCCTCACTTATTCTCTAAATTTCCCCTCTTGGCTGTTTATCTGCTATGTGTATAATTTATGAAATCTTCAGTTTCATAGCATTTTCCCCTTCTCTTCTTCATTCTTTTTCTCCTGGAAGTTTCTGAGGTCTGTAGTTTGCCTGCCCTGAAGCTTTTCTTCAAAACATCAATAGAATTTTTTCTTGTGCTTCAACAAAAACAACAATGACTACAAGTAAGAGCATTCTTGTCCTAAGTTTTCATTCATATTCTAACATTATTTTAATGTACCTACTCAAATATTTAATTGAGACACCTGTTCTGCCTTTATTTGTGTAGAAGAATGCAGATATATATATATATATATGTTTTCCATTGATTTATATCCTTAAAAGGTCCTTCGTAATAATTGGATTCAGGTTATGTAACCAAACATAGAATACTACATAAATGGTATGTGCTCCTGAGTTGTCACATTGTTAGGAACACCATTTACGTCTGCATTTCATTGGTAATACTTTTTGCTGACTTCTCATTATTATAATTCTTTTCCAAATAATATTAAAAGAAAGGGTTCAGACAAAATATGTAAATTTAAAAGTTATTTTTGAGTCCTAAAGTCTTCATAAATCTGATAATACTCTAAACGAGAAGAGCTTGAGAAAGTTACACTTTAGCAGTTTGTATGAGCAGAGGGCTTTTATAAAATGATAATGAAAGAACAATGGCAAAAAGAAAACAATTTAATCAACTTAGAGGAATGCTTGTCAATCATCTCAGTTACTTGCATAAACCAAATTCTAAGTACAGAATCAAACCATTGTTAATGCACTGTTGTTCATTTCACTATGAAAATAACTAGTGGCCTGTGGGAAGACATCTTAAGACTATTGTCTTAGTTGGTTTTACTATTGCTGTAATGAAACAGCATGACCAAAGCTACTTGGACAATAATAAGTTTATTTGGCTTATGCTTTGACATCGTTGGTTATCATTTAAGAAAGTCAGGACAGAAACTTAAACAAGACAGGAACCTGGAGACAAGACCTGATGCAGAAGCCATGGAAGGGTGCTTACTACTTTTCTCTATATGGTTTGCTCAGCCTGCTTTTTATTGAACCTGGGGCAATCGACCCAGAGACACTCACAATGGGTTGGGCTTTCCCCATGAATCTCTAATTAAGAAAATGCATTACAAGCTTGCTAACAGTATGATCTTATTGGCACATTTTTTTCAATTAAATTCCTCTCTGACCACTCTAGCTTGTGTCAAGTTGACATAAAACTAGCCAGAACAACTAGTAAAGTATACTATACTTGACACTTCTAGACTTTCTATACATTAATACAGTTTGACTACACCAATCTCTTTTGCACATTTATCAAGAATTATGCCATTTCCCTGCATGTATTTGTATTTTTATATATGTATAATCAATATGATAATGGTTATTGGTTATTTTCTAATCATTTCTTTTGCATTTGTTTAGTGTTTGTGTATGTATGTATGTATGTATGTATGTATGTATGTATATGAATCAAAGTCTGTATATGAATGTAAGGTTGTAACTTGTGAGAGATCCTTCAAGCTTTCTACCATATGAAGCTGTGAAATTAAACTGTGGTCATTAGATTTGATGTCAAGTAATATTATCCACAAAGCTGTCTTGATGACCCTGTTTCAACATTTTTTATTCCAATAATGAACCAAACTGTGGTTGGAATTGAAATGCATGCTATATATTTGTTTTACCTCCAGCCAAATTATGATATTATCTTGTTTCCTTTTGCTATTCATTCAACCCCCTCCATATACCACTAATTCAGAATACACTGACAGAAGTTGTTTGTTAAAGAATAAATGGCCAAGAGATTTTCTAAACAGACACTATGTAAATGACTTCGAAGGATCATTGAAATTATTGTCAAGTGACATAGGAGAAGTTCAATATAGATAATTTCCATTAGTATTAGTATTCAGAGAAACAAAAACATATTTATGCATTGTCAAGACAGTCTTAGGAGGTTTCATTTATTTTATTAATTTATTTACTTATTCATTTGCCTCCCAACTATAGTTCCATCCTCCTGGTTTCTCTCTCACACAGTCCATTCCCCATCTCCTTCTCCTATAAGAAGAGGGAGCACCCCATCAGTATTACCCCAACCTGCCACATCAAGACACTGAAAGACAAGGTACATTCTCTCCCACTGAGACCAGCTAAGAAACTAGGATCCACAGGCATGCAACAGATTCAGGGACAGTTCCCACTCCAGTTGTTGGGGGACCCACATGAAGACCAAGCTGCACATCTGTTACATATGTACATATGTACAGAGGGCCTATGTCTAGCCCATGATTGCTCTTTGGTTGGTGGTTCCTATCCCCTTCAGAGCTTTCAATCCTACCCCCAACTCTTACATAGTATTTCCAACATTTGTCAAATGTTTGACTGTGGGTACCTGTATTTGTTTCAGTAAGTTGCAGAGTAGAGCCTTTCAGGGGACAGTTATGCTTTTTCTGTCTGCAAGCATAACAAAATATCATTAATAATGTCAGGGATTGGTGGTTGCCTATGGGTTGGGTTTCAAGTTGGATTGGTTATTGGTTGGCCTTTCCTTTGGCTTCTGCTCCATTTCTGCATTTCTTTTAGACAGAACACATTTTGGGTTGAGATGTCTATGGATGATTTGGTGTCCTTATCCTTATACTAGGGGTCTGACTTGCTACAGAAGGTGGTCTCTTTAAGTTCCATGTGCACACTGTTAGGAAGCTTGACTAAAGTCACCTGTATTGGCTCCTGGAAGCTCCAGCTATCTCAGATCTCTGGAACTTAATAAAGATTCACCCTTCCCTATAATCTCTGGAAGCTGCAGATTTTCATTCATTCTCCTGACCCTCTAGTCCTCCCTCTATTATGCTTAGTATATCAGTTTTACATTGAGCTGTTTGATTCACTTGGACTTGAGTTTTGTGCAAGATGATAAATATGGATCTATTTGCATACATCTCTATGCACACATTCATTTAGGCCAGCACCATTTGATGCAGATTCTCTCCCTTTTAGATTGTATGGCTTTGGCTTCTTTGTCTAAAATCAAGTATCCATAGCTCTGTGGGTTTATTTCTCAGGTCTTCAATTCAATTCCATTGATCAATCTGTCTGTGTCTATACCAATACCACTTTGTTTTTATTACTACTACTAGGTAGTATAGCTTGAAGTCACAGATGGTGATAAAATCAGATGTTAATTTATTGTACAGGATTCTTTTTATCTATCCTGGATTTTTGTTTATCTATATGAAGTTTAGAATTGTTCTTTCAAGGTCTCTAATGGATCTTGGAAATTGATGTGTATTGCACTGAATGTATAGATTGCTTTTGGTAAGATGGCCATTTTTACTATGTTAATCCTACATATTCATGAGCATGGGAGGTCTTTTTATATTCTGACATTTTCCTCAATTTCTTTCTTGAATGACTTAAAGTGTTTTTCATACAGGTCTTTCACTTATTTGGTTAGAGTCCCACTAAAGATATCTTATATGGTTTGTGGCTATTTGTGAAGGGTGCTATCTTCATAACTTCTTTCTTATCCCATTTATGATTTGTATAAATGAGGGATACTGATTTTTTTGAGTTAATTTTATATCCAGTGACTTTGATGAAATTGTTTGCCAGGTGTAGGAGTGCTCTAGCAGAATTTTTATTTAGGTTACTTATGCTATCATACCATCTACAAATAGTGATACTTTGACTTTTTCCTTTCCCATTTGTAGCCTCGTTATCTCCTTTTATCTCCTTACTTGTCTTATTGCTTTAGAAAGGACTTGAAATACTACATTGAAGAGATATGGAGAGAGTGGACAGGCATGTATCATCCCTTATCTTAGCAGCATTGCTATCTGTTTCCTTCCATAAGTTTCACCAGCATAGAGCCCCCCATATCCTCTGCAGTTCCAGGTCTCCAGCTAGACATGCCTATGCCCACAAATTTCCATTCTATCAGCCCTTTACCCACCCATTTCCCATCTTCTGATAACCATTCCTGTTCCATTCCTAACCTCCTGTCCCATCCAGTCCTCTCTCTCCATCTACTCCTGATGACTATTTAGTTCCCCTTACTGAGTGATATTCATAAGTGATAATCCTCCCTTGGGATTTCCTTATTACTTAGTTTCTTTAGGAATGTGGATTGTAGTATGGTTGTCCATTCCCATATGGCTAATATCCATTTATACATGAGTACATATCATATGCATAACATATTTGTCTTTCTGGATATGGGTTACCTCATTCAGGATGATATTACCAAGTTCCATCAATTTGCCTACAAAAATCATGATATCTGTTTTTAGTAGATAAAGCATATTACATTGGGTAGATGTTCCTCAGTTTCTTTATTTATTCTTCAGTTTAGAGACATCTGTGCTGTCTCCATTTTCTGCCTTTTATGAGTAAAGCTGTTATGAATATAGATAAGCAAGTGTTCTTGTGGTATAGTGGGTCATGTATTGGGTATATGTCCAGAAGCTATATAACTGGGTCCTAAGGTAAAATTATTCATGGTTATCTGAGAAACCTTAAAACTTATTGCCAAAATGGTTATGCATCTTTGCACTCCTACCCACAGTGGAGAAGTCATCCCATTCTGCAACATTGTCACCAGCATGTTCTTTCACTTGAGTTTTTGATCTTAGCCATTCTGATAGGTGTAAGATGGAATCTCAGGGTTGTTTTGATTTGAACTTCCCTGATGACTGAGAACCATGAAAATTTGTTTAAGTGCATCTGGACTATTTGAGAATCATCTGTCAAGAATTCTGTTTAGAGTTATTAAATTAACAGGCTGGCAAGCCAAGGACAGGTAAGATTTTGCACAGAGCCTTACCAACCTAAGACAGAAATGCATTGCATTTGATAATGCATATTCCATGACAGGTAAGGAAGGCATTCTTGTCAGAATGATGAAAGATAGGCTCAGTATTGTAAATGAAAAAAATGGGGGTGGGGGAAGAGGCGGAGAGCCTTTGGAGCTGCTTGGCAAGAATCTGAAATGGGCCAAGGACAAGGAAATCGGCTGCTTGGCAGGAATATGGCATTGGCCAAGGACAAGGAAGTAGGCTGCTTTGTTGGGGGCCGACTTTTAGCAGAAAGCAGCTATCAGCTTTGTAGCCATCTTGAGCCATATACCCTGACATGAGACTTGAATTACAATAGCCTACAACAGCTGAGAACACTCCAATAATCTTGGTTTAGATACCTTGAGATTAAAGGCGCGTGAGATTAAAGGTGTGTGAGATTAAAGGTGTGTGACTTAGAAGTATAGAGATCAGAGTTAGAGACAAGACCTAAGGGCATGATTAAAGGTGTAACTTAGAGGCGTGGCTTAGAATCAGAATATAGAAGACAGAACCAGACATCAGACGAGAGAGAGAGATTCATACACATCAGACATTAGGTAGAATCTGCCCTCACCCTCGCTCTTGCTGAAACCCGACCTGCAGACCGGAGCAGCAGCTTGGGCCGGGATACAGTGGCCGCCCAAATGTGGGTCGGCCCGGGCCTCAACATTTTGCCTGGGCTGCAACATTTATTTTGGCTGCCCCAACTTGGGGCTAGTGCCTTTATTGTGTTTAGATGTGTGTCTTTTATCTCTCATCTTGCCAAGACTTCTAATAGAACGGGTGTTAGATTTTTGTCAAAGACTTTCAAAGCATCTAATAAGATAATCATGTGATTTCTTTTTCTTTCAGAATGTTTACCTGGTGGATTATGTTGGTGGATTTTCGTATTGAACCATCCCTAGATACTTGGAATAAGCCTACTTCATCATGGTGGATGACATTTTTATGTGTTCTTAGTTTTGGTTTGTTTATGTGTTCTTAGTTTTTATAGAGTGCTTTTGCATCAGTATTCATAAGGAGTACTGCTGTGAAATTCTTTCTTTCGTAACTCTTTGTGTGGTTAGGTACCAGGGTGATTGTGGCCTCAGAGAATGAGTTTGGCAGTGTTACTTCTTTTTCTATGTTGTGGAATAGCTTGAGGAGTATTGTTATTATCTCTTCTTTGGAAATCTGGTAGAATTCAGATTTTAAACTATCTGGCCTTCAGCTTTTTCAGTTGGTAGGCTTTTAATAACTACTTCCATAGGGGCTATAGGGCTATTGAAATTGTTTATGAGATTTTGCTTTAGCTTTAGAAAGTGTTATCTTTCTAGAAAATAATCCATTTCATTTAGATTCCCCATTTTTTGATGTACAAGCTTTTGAAGTAAGAACTAATAATTCTTTGAATTCCCTCATTATCTTTTATTTTGCTTCCTTTTTCATTTTTAATTTTGTTTATTTGGATACAATATCTCAGTCTTTTATTCAGCTTGGCTATGTGTTTTCCTTCTTGATATTCTCAAAAACCAGCTCCTGATTTTGTTAATTATTTGTATTGTTTTGTTTCTAATTGATTGATTTCAGTCCTGATTTTGATTATTTGCTAATCCTCTTGGATGTGTTTGCTTCCTATTTATTTTTCTAGAGTTTTCAGATATACTTTTAAATTGCTGGTATGAGAACTATCTTACTTCTTTATGGAGGCACTTAATGCTATGAATTTTCCTCTTAGTACTGCTTTCATTGTGTGTGATAAGTTTGGGTATGTTGTGCCTTCATTTTCATTAAATTTTAGAAAGTCTTTAAATTCACTTTCTTCACTGACACATATATTGAGTAAATAGTTATTCAGTTTCTATAAGTTTGTAGGTTTTCTGATGTTTTTGTTGTTGTTGAAGTCCAGCTTTAATCAATGATATGATAAGATATAAGGTGTTATTCCAATTTACTTATATCTGGTAAGGCTTGCTTTATTTTAGACTGTATGGTCAGTTTTGGAGATGATTCCATGATCTTCTGAGAGGAAGGTATTTATTTTCTTTTGTGTTTGGGTGATATATTTTGTAGATATCTATTATCTTCATTTTATTTATAACAGCAGTTAGTTCCATTATTTCTTTGTTTATTTCTCCTTCAATGACCTAACCATTGGTGTGAGTAGAGTATTAAAGTCTTCAGTATTAACATATAAGGTTCAATATGTGATTTATGCTTTAATAATGCTTCTTTTACAAATATTGATGGTCTTGAATTTGGAGCATACATTTTTAGAATTAAGATACCATCTAGGTAGGTTTTTCCTTTGATAAATATAAAGTACCCATCCATGTCTCTTTTGATTAATTTTGTTTGAAAGTTTATTTTATTAGATATTAGAATGTCTACTCCAGTTTTTCTTATGGGGTCCATTTGGTTGAAAAAACTTTCTCCAGCTATTTATTCTAAAGTAAAGTCTATCATTGTTGCTGAGGTGTCTTTCTTGTATGCTATATTATGATGGATGGTGCTTTCACATTTTGTTAGCCTGTGTCTTTTTATTATAGAGAATTGGATTTATTGATTCTGAGAGATGTTAATGACCAATGATTATTAATTCCTGTTATGTTGGTATTGGTACTATGTGTATCTGTGTGTGGAAAGATACTGTTTAAATTTGGCTCTGTCTTGAAATATATTATTTTTTCATTTATAGTAATTGAACCTTTTACTTGGATTTAGATAGACATTTGGAACAACAGATTGATGCTCTTTATCTTATTCAAATTATTGGAAGGAGATTCAGAGTTTAAGAGTAAGGAGCCATCTCAAGTGTCATGCCAAATACTAATGGGTTTGTGTTACTTCTTACAATTAGGAAAAAGTTTAATGATACTTTCAGCATATTTGGCATAATTCTAATACCCCTCTAGATGTTTTAACTTTGCATAGTCAGATTATGAATTTAAAGAACACTGCTCTCCTGAGCTTGATGCTGCAGATACTGCTGATAAATTTATCCATAACTCGAGGTCCTTATTTTCATTTTGGTGAAGCTTCAAGAATGGCATATATAGCATGACCATGCTTGCTCTTTTTGTCCTGGGGATATTTTTATTCCTGCCCATTGTGTTAAAGCTTGCCTTTAACAGCATCAACATGTTGGCAGCCAAATTACATGGCTTGAACCTGAAAATGGATCACAAGACAGAGTTATTAAATTAGCAGGCTGGCAAGCCAAGGATGGGTAAGATTCTGCATAGAGCCTTACCAATCTAAGACAGAAGTGCATTGCTTTGGATAATGCATATTTCACAATGGGTAAGGAAGGCATTCTTGTCAGAATGACCTAAGACAGGCTCAGTCTTGTTAATGAAATAAAAAAGGAGGAGAGGCAGAGAGCTTTTGGGGCTTCTTGGCAAGAATTTGACATTGACCAAGGACAAAAAAATGGGCTGCTTGGCAAGAATATGAAATTAGGCTAGAACAAAGATGTAATTACAGACAGGAATCTAAATCTTAGTCTAGAACAAAGAAGTAGGCTTCAGCATGAAAATAACTTTGGGCTAAAACAGGGAAGTAGGCTAAGATATTTTTGTCATTCTGATATTCCCTTAGAAACAGTGATCAAGGGAGTATTCATGTAACTTTGTTCTTTGCCTTGCTTGCTCTTTGACTATTTGTGTTTATTTTCTTGCTTGTTCCTTAACTATTTGCATCTGTTGTATTGCTAGTTGCCTAACCTAGAACTGACCTTAATACTTGCATGTAATTAAAATGGTATAAAAGCAGACTGGGAAAAAATAAAATAAATAAATTAAAAATTAAAAAAATAGAAAGAAAGTTTTGCTGAGTACAGAAATATGGTGTGTCATATATGATCTTTAAGAGGCTATAAGACATCTGCCCATGCTCTCTTTTATCTCTGTTGAGAAGTTAAAAGAAATTCTAATAGGTTTTTATTTGTATTTTTTTACCTTTATCCCTTTAGCTTTTAATATTCTTTTGTTGTTGCTTTGTACATTTAGTATTTGATTATTACATGACATGAATTTTGGTTTTTTGGTCCAATCTATTTGATGTTCTGCAAGCTTCTTTTATGTTTATAGGTATCTGTTTCTTTAGTTTGGGAAAATTTTCTTTTATAAATTTTTTGCATATATTTTCTGGGCCATCAATTTGGGAGTCTTCTCCTTGTGTTTCTATTATTCTTAAGTTTGATCTTTTCATAGTATCTCAGTTTTTGTTAATGATTTCTGTCAAAAACTGTTTAACTTTAGTATTTTCTTTGAAAGATATATCAATTTCTTTTGTCATATTTTCTACACCTGATATTCTTTTATTCATCTCTTTTATTTTTGGTTATGGTTGTATCTATAGTTCCTCTTCAATTCCATAAGTTTTCCATCACCAGGTTTGCCTCTGGTTTTTTTTTTTTTTTTTTTTTTTTTTTTTTTTTGGACTTTTATTTCTCTTTTCTTATCTTGAACAGTTTCAGTCATTTTCTTCACTTTTTGATCATATTTTCATGTATTTCATTATATTTATTCATTTCCTCTTTAAGGTATTAATTACTTCATATTTAAAGACCTCTATCATCTTCATAATACTATATTTAATTCTTTTTCTTGTTATTCAGATATGTTAGGATTTTCCAGGCTTGCTGTATAGAATAGTTGTGTTCTGCTGGTGCATTATTGCCTTGGCTTTTGTTGATTGCATTCTTATGCTGGACTTCTACCATCTGTTTTTTCCTAGTGTTTGCAGGCCTGGTAATCTTTAATGGGAGCTAGCGTCTGTGCATTCAGATAGAGCTGGTAGTCTCTGATATCAGCAGGTCTTTGGATTTGCAGGTAAGGTGGTTATCCCTTGTGGTTGCAGGCTTTTCATGGATGCAGGCAGAGCTAGCTATTATTTGTTCTGGCTAACAGGCCTCCAGGGATGCAGGCATGTCTCTAAGGATGCATACAAAGGTGATCAACCCTGACTGTTGCAGTCCTTTGTTTGTCCTGGGTCCATTATTTCCAGGGATGAACACAGAGCTATCACCAGGGAATTGGAGTACAGAGAAGGCAAGCCAAAGCTTGCTGTTGCTTGGCTTGTCCAGAGGAGCTGGTAGACAGAGAATTGAGATATGCCTTTCACCTAGTGGTCACTGATGGCTGAAGAATTCTGGGATTGCAGGTCTAGCTATGTACCAGAAGGTGGATTACAGAGGGGAAAGGATAGACCTCAAGGCTGCTGGGCTTTCTATGGGAGCCATTGTGTGGTGTTTTGGGGCATGGGATTTTACCAGGTTGTCCCAGGTGGTAGTTGGCCTCCAGCAATTCTGAAGGAGCTATGGTCCAGGAAATGAAGTGCAGATGGTGTCAACAGATTCTTAATATAGAACTTGAGTCTTGTAAAACAAGATTCTTGGTTTTAGTGCTGAAAATAATTTCAGAATGAGCAAATGTGAGGTAGGGTTGTGGTTCGTTAAAATGTTTTTAATAGATTTACTAAGCATCCAGGTGAAGAAAAGGAAAGATGTGCTTGGGATAAATTTAAGACAGCCATGAAAGCATGGATATGGGCTTTTTGAAGTGTGAGTGAGACTTCATTGTCTTTAACAGCAGTCATACATACAACTTTAATTCAGATTGAAGCTATTATATTCAAAATGTTTCTAAGGAAGCTAAATAAGGTCATATGTTCATTACTGAGGGACATCTATCAGGATTATATTTGATAAAGCAATATTGTGGATAACTCAGATACAGGAGGTAGGATATTTTCATTGTACACAAAGTAATTAGTTTTATATCTTGAATTAATTTTATTTTATGTGTATGAGTGATTTTCTTACATGTGTGTGCATTTCATGCATTGTGTGTCCATTAAGTCTAGAAAAGAGAATACAATCCTATGGGATTGGAGTAATTGATGATTATGAGCTGCCGTGTGGGTGCTGGAAACCAAACTAAGATCTTAGCAGGAACTAGTGCTAATAGTCACTGATATAACTCTCCAGAACCATTTTGAAGATCAGTCAAAGTCTAGAAGGAATGATGTCCTATTCAAATAATATACCTTCAGTCTATTTTAACATGTATATATTAAATAATGAATAGTAGCTCTGCCAGCAACCTTCATTGTAATTGCTCTTAATTGTGCTAGAATTCTAGTTTGTAAGTTATCTAGAGGCTTCGATCAGACTCCAAGGGCAGAGATTTCTTCTTCTTCTTCACATTTTTTCTTTAATTTTTCATCTTCTTTACTTGCCTCAATTGTGACAACTGTTTAGGGAAGTGTTGATTGAAAATTAATATTGTATTTCTTTCTTTGAATGTGTGTGTGTGTGTGTGTGTGTGTGTGTGTGTATGTATGTGTGTGTGTTTAGCTATGAGTGAAAATGCAAGTGAAAGTCATTTAACAACTTTTGATATCATCCTTAGAAACACTATTTCCTTTTTGTACAGAATATTTTATTAGCTCAGAGTTTACTGATTCAGCTAAACTGTCTGGACAGTGAACCCAGGGTTCCTCTAATTCCTAAGCACTTGTATTACAAGTACATGTTAACATACCTGTATTTTTATGTGAGTGTTAGGACATAACTCATGCATATGTGACAAGCACATTCCCTTCTGAATTATCTCCCTAGGCCAACATTTGAAAGAACACTTGAAGACTGTCTTCATTAGACACAAACTTTAACATTTAATCTATATTTCCCTGAAACCTCTAAAACCAACAACTTTACACACACACACACACACACACACACACACACACACACACTGAAAGAGAGAGGAATGAGAAAGAGAGAGGGAGAGAGAGTCCATCTGTTCCAATTGCTTCTTCCAAAGTGACTCCATGGCCAAAATAGTATTACAGTATTTAAAATTCAATGAGTCCTACTTTGTTGTTAATAACATTTCCTCTCTCTTTTTTTTTAATCTTGGCACAGATTGTGGGGGAAAGGTGCTCTGTAAAGACATTATTTGTTAGTTATATATATGTATATATTATTTGTTATATAATATAATATTTGTTATATAATATATATATGTATATATTATTTGTTAGTAATATATATATGTATATATTCAAATTTGTATATATCCAAATATGTATATATCCAAATTATATATATATGTATATATATATATATATATATATGTACATACATACATATATATAATATATATATATACATATATACATACATATATATACATATATATAATTTGGTTCTTCAAAATGATGTGTCATATATCGCTTTATAAGTAGACTATGCCATAGCAAATATTGTACCTGGTTATTGCAATAGGTTTTAATGAAGAGCCAAATATCAGTAATCTTTTACCAACAGTATATAGAGATTAATACAACTGAATTAAGACACATATAAATCAAGTAATTTTTTGCAAAAACTAAAAATAATTTTTAAATGCTTAAAAATAAAACTTCCGATCATAAGAACAATGATTATGTTAATTTATTAAAAGTAAATTTTAGTATTGTACTCCTGTTTTCCTCTTTGTATGAATGTAGCATTTTTAATAGTACATTTTGGCTAGTTGCACACGCAAAATACTATATCAGATATACTGTTTATTTCTTCAGAAGTTAATGCTTTTGTATAGAACATTGAAGTGTCACTGTACTTCAACTTTTTAAAAAGTATCTTTTTATTTAACTTTCATAATAGTCTCTTGTTTTGCACTTTATTTTTATGATTGTTACCAATGTTACTGCACCTCTTGTTCTAGCCCCTTTCTGTGTTATCGACATGCTTCTGATCTTACTTGAATACTTTTTTCTTAGATAAATGTAGAAGTTTTCTTTTTACTTAGTTTGCACCTGATGCCATGCTAAGGGAGGCAGAGCTGTACAGTAAAAATCAAATAGCCCTCAAAGAAATTGAAAGAGTTGTCTTCACAGCCTGAATCTGTTGCCAACTAGCTGTGTTTTTATGCACAAATAGCATAAAATTGGGGCCTTTCATATATATGATGGAAACAATGATCAGCTTTTAAAAATAGTTACTGTGATGGTTAAACTGAATAAAATGTCTCATTCTTCTTGAAAATAATGGTTGCTATGAGTTTTATTATTAATGCTTTTTTATTATGAAACTGCAGAGAAATGTTCAGGTGGCTTTAGCACTTTATATAAGGATGTCATAATCAGATTTCACTATTGTCCCTGATTACCTCTAAAGGCTAAGAAAATTAGTCAAACAGTTCTCTTTTTGTCTGAATGGCAGAAATAAATAATTTAACTAGGGAGTCATGCCAACTATTAGCTGATTAGTTTTCCCCACAGGTGTTGGCCTTACAGTAATCTATAAATACTGGGAGGTTGTTGTTATTTATTTCTTCAAAGAAAGCCTTTATTAAGGGCTTTAGTAGATGAGATAAAACTCCTATGTGTTCTTGTAACTGTACAAATGGAATTATAAAAGTGAATTTCAGCAGGAGACTTATAGACAGGTACTATGCATTTTTTTTCCTTTAAGCAATGTCTTCTTTGTCTTCTTATGGTTTTATTTTTTAGGAGCCGTTTTACCACTCCTGTGACAACCCTTCCCCCAAGCAAATCAGAGAGTAACAAAGAACAGTGGGGACTGTTAAAATGGTATTCTGAAACATCATTCTGATTTCCCTTAGGAAACCATTTTGACATTTTATCAGGCTGTGTCTAGTAGTCTATGGAGCTTTTACTTTCATTTAAGACTTAAAATCCATAAAAATCAATTGTATTTTTTGTTGTATTTGCATTTATATAGCTCCTTTAATATATTTTATATCATAGTTCTTCTACAGACCAATGAATTATATAGTTTTATGGCAGACTAGAGTTGGCAAAGTTGATACCTATTATTTACAAAGATCCCAGTTTTACACATTTCTGCAAGTGAAAATGAACACTGCAGCTTGTGGAAGAGTGTAAATGTGGAAAGCAGGGGCATGATTGACACCTATCAGCCATTATTTTTCAATGCCAACTGTGACCATTATACATTACAGTGACTATGTGGGTATTATGGGATTTACCTCAGCTCAAGAAGACAACTAGTATCACCTCAGGTATTTGCATTAGAATTACCATAATAGAAACTTAAGCTTTTGCTTAAAATGGATTTATAGAGGTGACAAGTCATAATTCATAAAGTATAGTCATATTATTTACTATAGAAAGGATGCATAAATGACTTGTATCCCTAAAAAATATCCAGGGGAAGTGATACTGACATAATTAACAAATTGTAGCATCTGCTGTGTATTTCACAGCTAGTTTTTCAGCACAGAATTGGGAAGATGTACCATCACATTTGTAAGAAAGTGAACTATAGAATCTAGTGTATTAAAAGTAAAATATTCTAATTTAGATATAACATTTTTTTATAAGTAGCATTTTATTTTCTAAATTCAACTTTTTACCATGGTTCATTTTCTTAAAACATATCCACCTTATTATAATATAGTGGCACTACTAGTAAGTGCAGTCTTGTTGGAGTAGATGCGGCCTTGTTGGATGAAATGGCTTTGAGGTCCAAGATGCTGAATCCAGACCTAGTGTGACATGCTTCCTGCTGCCTGCTGATGTGGAGCAGCTCATTCTACTATGATGCTTCCTACGGTGATAAAATGTCCTAAAGTTTTGAAATTGTAAGCCAACTCCAATTAAATACTTTTCTTCATAAGAGTTGCAGTTGTCATGATATCTCTTCACAGCAATAAAAATTACTTTTTTCTGAATGTATACAAACTATGGAATTCAAAACTAACCCAAAATTTTTCTACTCAAAGTTTTTTTCAAAAATATAAATCAATCATGAACCAATTGGAATCAGATAAAAGATAAAAAGCATAAATAGGTTCTAAAACTAAAACAGCATCATAGGGCAAAATGAATTATCAACACTGCTGCAGGGACTCTGAATTTAATAAAATTTTCTTTGGTTTAACCTTTTTTTTTTTTTTTTTTTTTTTTGGTTTTTTGAGACAGGGTTTCTCTGTGTAGTCCTGGCTGTCCTGAAACTCCCTCTGTAGACCAGGCTGGCCTCGAACTCAGAAATCCACCTGCCTCTGCCTCCCAAGTGATGAGATTAAAGTTGTGCAGAACCACTGCCCAGCTGGTTTAATCTTTTAAAGAAAATAGCCAGAGGCCTGGCACAGAACCCTGCCCAGTCTGCTCCTCTGTGGTCACCAGATTACTCCCGAGACATCCTGGAGTGTCCACTCAACTCAGAGTGACAGAGGTACCAATGAACCAAGAGCGGCAGAGGAACAACTGAACTCAGAGCAATAGACAACATATCCTGAGACATCCTAGAGGAGCCAATGCATTTAAAGCAATGGACACCTTATCCTGAGACATCCTAGAGGAAACACTGCACTCGGAGCAGTGGACACCTTATCTTGAGACATCCTAGAGGAGACACTGCACCCAGAACAGCAGACACCTAGCTTGTCTGCTATCTTGGAGACACCATATCCTGAGTCATCCTAGAGGTACCACTGTACTCAGAGCAGCTGAAGAAGATCACAGAGACATCTGGACCCCAAGGAGATCAGACACAGGCAAGATAACTGGAAAGGCAGGCTTCAGTCAGAGACAGCGAGTAGCACTAGAGTTAACCAGATGGTGAAAGGCAAGCACAAGAACGTAAGAAACAGAATCCAAAGTTACATGGCATCATCAGAACCCAGTTCCCCCATCATAGCAAGCCCTGAACAACCCATAACACTGGAAAAGCAGGATTCAGAATTAAAATCACTTCTTGTGATGATGATAGAGGACTTTAAGAAGGACATAAATAACTCTCTTAAAGAATTTAAGGAGAACACAGGTAGACAGATAGAAGCCCTTAAAGAGGAAACACAAAAATCCTTTAATGAATTGCAAGAAAACACAACCGATCAGGTGAAGGAATTAAATAAAACCATCCAAGATCTAAAAATGGAAGTAGAAACAATAAAAAAAAAGTCACAAAGGGAGACTACCCTGGAGATAGAAAACCTAGGAAAAAGATCAGGAGTCATAGACACAAGTATCACCAACAGAATACAAGAGATAGAAGAGAGAATCTCATGTGCAGAAGATACCATGGAAAACATTGACACAACTGTAAAAGAAAATGCAAAATACAAAAACCTACTAACCCAAAATATACAGGAAATCCGAGACTCAATGAGAAGGCCAAACGTAAGGATAATAGGTATAGATGAGAAGGAAGACTCACAACTTAAAGGACCAGTAAATATCCTCAACAATATTATAGAGGAAAACTTCCCTAACCTAAAGAAAGAGATGTCCATACATATACAAGAAGCCTACAGAACTCCAAATAGTTTAGACCAGAAAAGAAATATTTCATGCCACATAATAATCAAAACATCAATTGTACAAAACAAAGAAAAAATACTAAAAGCAGTAAGGGAAAAAGTTAAAGTAACATATAAAGGCCGACCTATAAGAATTACACCAGACTTCTCACCAGAGACTATAAAAGCCAGAAGATCCTGAACTGATATCATACAGACCCTAAGAGAACACAAATGCCAGCCCAGACTACTATACCCAGCAAACTCTCAATCATTATTGATGAAGAAACCAAAATATTCCATGATAAAATCAAATATACACAATAGCTTACCATAAATCCAGCACTTCAAAGGAAAATTTGTGGAAAACTCCAACACAAGGAGGGAAACTACAACCTAGAAAAACCAAGAAAGTAATCATTCCAACAACCCTAAAAGAAGATAGCTACATAAACATAACTCCAACGCCAGTAACAAAAATAACAGGGAACAACATTCATTTTTCCTTAATATCTCTTAATATCAATGGACTCAATTCTCCAATAAAAAGACAAAAACTATCCAACTGGATACATAAACATGACCCAGCATACAAAAATCGGAACTCTGTGAAAAAGACAGGCACTACCTCAGAGTAAAAGGATGAAAAACAAACTTACAAGCAAATGGTCCCGAGAAACAAGCTAGAGTAGTGATTCTAAAATCAAATAAAATTGATTGTCAAAGAAAAGTAATCAAAAACAATAAAGAAGGACACTTCATATTCATCAAAGAAAAAATATACCAAGAGGAAGTCACAATTCTGAACATCTATGCCCCAAATTCAAGGGTACCCACATACATAAAAAAAAAATTTAATGAAGCTTAAAGCATGCATTGCACCTCACACAATAAGAGTGGGAGATTTCAACACTGCACTCTCAGCAAAGTACAGATCATGGAAATGAAAACTAATCTGAGACACAATGAAACTAACAGAAGTTATGAACCAATTGGACTTAACTGACATCTATAGAACATTTCTTCTTAAAGCAAAAGAATATATCTTTTTCTCAGCACCTCATGGTACATTCTCCAAAATAGACCATATAATTGGTCACAAAACAGGCATCAACAAATAAAAAAAGATTGAAATAATCCCTTGTACCCTATCAGATCAACATGGACTAAGACTCATCTTTAATATAGACAAAAACAATGGAAAACCCACAGACACGTGGAAACTGAACAATGCTCTACTCAATGATGACTTGGTCAAGGAAGAAATAAAGAAAGAAATTAAAAATTTTGAGAATTTAATGAAAATGAGGACACATCATTCCAAAACTTGTGGGACTCCATGAAAGCAGTACTAAGAGGAAAACTCATAGCTCTAAGTACCCACAAAAAGAAATGGAAAGAGCATACACTAAAAACTTCACAGAACACCTGAAAAGCATTAGAACAAAAGGAAGCTAATATACCCAAGAGGAGTAGAAGGAGGAAATAATCAAACTCAGGGCTGAAATCAACCAAGTAGAAACAGAAAGAACTATACAAAATATCAACAAAACTAGGAGCTGCTTCTTTGAGAAAATCAACAAGATAGATAAACCCTTAGCCAGACTAAACAAAGGGCACAGTGAAAGTATCCAAATTAATAAAATCAGAACTGAAAAGGGAGATTTAACAACAGAAATTGAGGAAATTAAAAAAAATCATCAGATCCTACTACAAAGGCTTATACTGAACAAAATTGGAAAATCTGGATGAAATGGACAATTTTCTAGACAGGTACCATATACCAAAATTAATTCAGGAGCAGATAAATCATCTAAACAGTCCTATATACCCTAAAGAAATAGAAGTCTTTAACAGTCTCCCCACCAAAAAAATTCCAGGGCCAGATGGTTTTACTCCAGGATTCTATAAGACCTTCAAGGCAGACCTAATACCAATTCTCTTTGAGCTATTCAATTGAATAGAAACAGAAGGAACACTACCCAATTCATTCTATGAAGCTACCATTAAACTCATACCTAAACCACAGAAAGATCCAACAAAGAAAGAGAACTACACACCAATCTCGCTTATGAATATTGATGCAAAAATACTCAATAAAATTCTCACAAACCAAATCCAACAACACATCAAAACAATTATCCATCATGATCAAGTAGGCTTTATCCCAGGAATGCAGGGATGGTTCAATATTAGGAAATCCATCAATGTAATCCACTGCATAAATAAACTCAAAGAAAAAAACCATATAGTCATCTCACTAGACACTGAGAAAGCATTTGACAACATTCAACATCCTTTCATGTTAAAAGTCTTGGAAAGATCAGGAATCCAAGGCCTATACCTAAACATAGTAAAAGCAATATACAGCAAGCCAGTAGCCAACATCAAACTAAATGGAGAGAAACTTGAAGCAATCCCAGTAAGATCAGAGACTAGACAGGGCTGCCCACTCTCATCCTACCTATTCAATATAGTACTGCAAGTCCTAGCTAGAACAATTAGACAACAAAAGGAAGTCAAAGGGATACAAATAGGAAAGGAAGAAGTCAAAATTTCACTATTTGCAGATGATATGATAGTATACTTAACTGACCCTAAAACGTCCACCAGAGAACTAAACCTGATAAACAACTTTAGCAAAGTGGCTGGATATAAAATCAACTCAAACAAATCAGTAGTCTTCCTCTACTCAAAGGATAAACAGGCTGAGAAAGAAATTAGGGAAATGACAACCTTCACAAAAGTCACAAATAATATAAAATATCTTGGAGTGAATCTAACCAAGCAAATGAAAGATCTGTATGACAAGAACTTCAAGTGTCTGAAGAAAGAAATCAAAGAAGATCTCAGAAGATGGAAATATCTCCCATGCTCCTGGATTGGCAGGATTAACTTAGTAAAAATGGCTGTCATGTCAAAGGCAATCTACTGATTCAATGTGATCCCCATCAAAATTCCAAATCAATTCTTCATAGAGATAGAAAGAGCAATTTGCAAATTTATTTGGAATAACAAAAAACCTAGGATAGCTGGAACTATTATCAACAATAAAAGAACTTCTGGGGGAATCACCATCCCTGACCTCAAACTGTACTACAGAGCAGTAGTGATAAAAACTGCATGGTATTGGTACAGAGTCAGGTAGAAAGATCAATGGAATAGAATTGAAGATCCAGAAATGAACCCACACACCTATGGTCACTTGATTTTTGTCAAAGGAGCTAAAACCATCCAGTGAAAAAAGGACAGCATTTTCAACAAATGGTGTTTGCTCAACTGTAGGTCAGCATGTAGAAGAATGCAAATTAATGCATTTTTATCCCTTGTACAAAGCTCAAGTAAAAGTGGATAAAGGACTTTCAAATAAATCCAGATATGCTGAAACTAATAGAAGAGAAGGTGGGGAAGACCCTAGAATACATAAGCACAGGGGAAAAGTTCCTGAACAGCATACCAATGGCTTATGCTCTAAGATCAAGAATTGACAAATGGGACCTCATCAAATTGCAAAGCTTCTGTAAGGCAAAGGACACTGGCAATTAGACAAAACAGCAATCAACAGATTGGGAAAAGATCATTAACAATCCTAGATCAGATAGAGGGCTAATATCAAATATATACAAAGAACTCAAGAAATTAGACACCAAAGAACAAAAGAACCCCATTAAAAAATGGGGTGCAAAGCTAAACTAATAATTCTCAACTGAGGAAAATCGAATGGCCAAGAAGCACCTTAAGAGATGCTCAACATCATAAGTCATCAGGGAAATGCAAATGAAAACAACTCTGAGATACCACCTTACACCAGACAGAATGTCTAAGATCAAAAACTCAGGTGATAGTAGATGCTGGCGAGGATGCGGAGAAAGAGGAACACTCCTCCATTGTTGGTGGGGTTGCAAGCTGGTACAACAACTCTGGAAATCAGTCTGGCGGTTCCTCAGAAAACTGGACATAGCACTACCTGAGGACCCAGCTATACCACTCCTGAACATATACCCAGAAAATGCTCCAACATATAACAAGGACATATGCTCCACTATGTTCATAGCAGCCTTATTTATAATAGCCAGAAGCTGGAAAGAACCCAGATGCCCTTCAACAGAGGAATGAATACAAAAAATGTGGTACATTTACACAATGGAATATAACTCAGCTATTAACAATAATGAATTCTAGAAATTCTTAGGTAAATGGATGGAACTAGAAAATATCATCCTGAGTGAGGTAACCCAATCACAAAAGAACACACATGGTATTTACTCACTGATAAGCAGATATTAGCCACAAAATTTGAAACAACAAAGAGACCACATAAAGCTCATGAAGAAGGAAGAACAAATATGGATGCCTAGGTCTTACTTAGAAGGAGTAACAAAATACTTAAGGGAGCAAATATGGAGACAAATTGTGGGTCAGAAACTGAAGGGGAGGCTGTCTGGAGACCATTCCACCTGGGTATTCATCCCATGTGCAGTCACCAAAAACAGACTCTGATAGGGATGTCAGGATGGGAAAGCTGACAGCAGCCTGATAAGGCTGTCTCCTTAGAGGTCCCCCAGAGTCTGACATACCCAGAGGCAGATACTCACAGGTAACCATTGATCTGATCAAGGATTCCCAATGGAGAAGTTAGAGAGAAGACTGAAGGAGCTGGAAGGGTTGGTGGCCCCATGAGGAGAGCAACAATACCAACCAGCCAGAGCTCCCCAGGGTCTAAACCACCAGCCTAGGAGCACATAGGGAGGGACACATGACTCCAGCTTTATATGTAGGGGAAGATGGCCTTGTTGGGCATAGGTGGGAGAGGAGATCTTTGGTCCCATGAAGGCTGAACACTGAGTGGGGGGGGGGGGTGGAATCTGAGGGTGGGGATATGGGAGTGTGGGGTAGGTGGGGGCACACCCTCATAAAAGTGGAAAGAGGGGGGATGGGATAAGGAGCTCCTAGGTGGTGGGGGGATTGGGGTAAGGCAATTACATTTGAAATGTAAATATAATATCCAAAAAAAAGAAGGAAATAAAGAAAAGTTGTTAGAACCAACATCTTTAGGAAGCTGTCAGCCCTCTTAAAAATTAGCTTGATACTAAATTTTGTTTTGAGAATTTTATATTGAAGAATACACAGCCTTGGTGTATCTATTCATCAGGCAAGCTCAGCAGAGCTGCTCAAACCTCTGATGTCTTGGAATTACATCTGGATGCAGTGAAGCCAAAGTGTCAGAGGCTTATCAATTTACTCTTCCTCCCACCCCTCTTCTAATATCTCAACACCCATAATCTGCTTGAAGAAGTTAATGAAGAGTTACTCCCACTGTGCCCTGGGCTTGGGGACTAAGGTGGTTAATATTGGGCTATCTTTCTAGGGAAAATTAGTGGTTCTGTTGGAACATGGAGGATTAACTAGGATTTATTTCATAGCCATAACCTAGTAGTAGAAATCTATATAGTTGTTATCAAGATGAAGTTATAATTTCTTAAATGGTACAAAATTTACTTTGATTTCAAATTTAAGGTTTCCATTGGTATGAGCTTCTTATTGATATAAAAGTGAGATGAATATTGTTACTCTCATAGGAATTGTGCCTGTATAACACATTTAGGAATACAAGGCTTAGACCCAGTCTTTCTTTAAAGTTCTTAACTAATTTTAGATGGCTAGCCTGTTCTTTAAGGGCCTATAGCAAATTCATGGCTTGGAGTTTATTGCTAGGGTGTTTTCTATATTTTATTTAGAAATATCTGATAGGAGTTAACAGACAACAGTCCAGATTACCTTACATGGATAGTTGGTTTTCAAAACGTCAAAAGTCTGCAGAATTGACATTACAAACATTTCTGTATTAATGTTCATTTTGATTAGAGACCTGTCTGCTCCTGAAAGCTTCCTGTCTTGGATTCTAAGAAGAAATTGAGCATCCTTGGAGTTATTTTAGTTGTGGGGAGACAGCCACTAGGCAAGAATTGCCTCTTTCCATCTATAGACAAATTACTGTCCAGAAAAGGACACACTTGCAGAATAATCGACTGATTATATCTGCCTAGACAGAGTAATCAGCCGTTAATAATTCTTCACCGTTAAGGTCTGTCAGATGATCCTGGGCCAGAAGGCTGAAGATCAGATGCTCCAAGGTTTCGTAGTATAGATACTGTCCAGGTGTTCAGTGGTATCTATAAATTGGCTATGTTTTAGAAGCTATGCTTTGTGCTTCCCATAATTTCAGTTAACTCGGTCATTCTAGATTTCTGAAGGGGTGGAAAACATATAGTCTTATAGCCAATCCTGGCTACTTACTTTGAAAGAAAAGATTTGAGTGGATGGTTTTCAGCTGACATTCATTCTAAAGCCAAGAAAATAGCTAGGTTCAGAACTAAGTGTTTTACTTAGGATAGATGACAGAGGTTCTGGTTAGTCAACAAAAGGATGGACTGGGTATTAGGACTATCTTGTACCTCACTGGTACAAATAGGCATAATTATGCTCTAAATGTATTTTGAGAGAAAAGTTTTATTTTAATAGGAAGGGTGATATGTAGGAGGAGCTAAAGTGGGAGGAGTACTGAGAGGAAGAGAAGGAGTAAGGAGAGGAGTAGAAGAAGGAGAGGAGAAGCTAGGTGATAAGAGAGAGAAAGAGCAGGGAGAGAGGGAGGCAGATGTTCACGTGTCTCCACCAGTCAAAGATAGTTGATATATCTAGGTTGGGTATTGGGTTACACTTCTGATTAAGCATTACCAAACTTATAAAGCCTTTGCTTAACATTTTTAAAAAAAAATTGTATAAGATCAAAAAGGAAAAGGGGGCATGGGATTGGGGTTTTCTAGGGAGGGGAATTGGGGAAAGGGGATGGCATCTCAAATGTAAATAAAATAACCAATTAAAAAAAAAAGAAAATATCTAGTATATGCTATATTTTATCTCAACAAAGAAGTTTCAATTCAGGGGAAGCAGAAACAGATGTTCTTAATAGTATGCTAATTATGCTTATTATGTTAGTATACATAATAATAATAGTTAATAACAATGTTATCATTAATAGTACACCTTCAACTAGTTAATTCCAATGTGTGAATGGAAACAGAAAACTCCTGAACACTTTATGAAGAATATATTTCTATGTTTGTCATTTGTCCCAAATACATATTTGCAGAAATTTTCATGTTAAACACATTAATTATTGTATAATGCCATTTAGTTTTATAAATTCTATTGTTAGTTTACTTAGGAATTTCCCTTTTTCTTTATGACAACACAGTATAATCTTATAGTTTCCTGTATAGAAAGCATCAGTTATAGCAATATTAAAATTAACACAGTAGTTGTATCACTTGGTGCTTTCAAACCAAGTTTCAGTATAATAGTCTTTAGTTCTAAAAAGCAATGAACATGAAAATATTCTTTGTGTATAGTATATATACAATATGTATTTATTTCTATATCATAAATTTGCTCTAACTATTATTGTCATATATAGCCTTCACATTTTAACAAAATATACTTATGTGTTATATATTTATATTTTCCCATTGAAGCTAGAATATTATATTTTTACAAAAGTAAAAATTTCAGGTAAATGTGAAAGTAGCATTCCTATACTTTGCTTCTAGCAATTTCTCTTGTCTTTCATGTCATTATGCACAGTATATGCTCATCAGTTTTGATCTTATGTCATTAGTCTTATTCTAAGCTCCTACTATGTGAAAAAGTCTTTGCTAAAATACTAAGGATAATACAAAAATGAAGAGTAGTCTACTTTTTACCTTCAAGATATTTATAGAAATGTTTATGGTACTAAGTAAAATTTAGTGTCTCCATAAAAATACATTCCCATATTACAAAATTATCAGAATTTTGGTTTTGTGCTTGTCTTCCCTTTTTGATCAGGAGTTATCTGAAGATAGAAATGGATTTCAGCATCTTACTGAAAAGCTTTGTAATTTCAGTTAAGTATATACCATGTCTTTGATGTCCTGCTTCATTCCCTTTTAAAATCTTTTTGTAATTCTTCTTAATGCTTTAAAGATAGAAATGCTCCCAGTAAATAATATAGGTGTGTTTTGAGTCTGCATTTTTCTACATGACCGGCAGTAGCCATGTATGTTGAGCTTTAGAAATAAAACTAATTATAACTGAAGTGTCCTGTAAAAGTAAACTATACTAGATTACAGTGAATGGGTATGCCTAGAACAATGTAAAATTGTCTCAGTAACTGTTTTAATTACATGTGGAAATGGATTTTTGATTATATTTAAATATTATTTAGCTTTACATTTTTCTTTTTAAAAAATTATATTTACTAGAAAAGTTTAAATGCATATAATTCACAATGATGGTTCATTATGTTGTTGCTGAGAATTTTCAAGCCCTTTTTACTACTTTTTTTCTTATTAATCACACACACACCCAATTTCTACTTTTAAACAAACAGCCAACCAAAAAAACAAGAAATTGATGTGTTCCTAAGATGAATCCTATCTTTCTTTTCCATTTCACATGCCTCCTAGCATAGACTATGAGCAAAGGCCCACACACTTTATCCATCCTCCAGCAAGTACCATGTCGAGATATATTTTAGATGGCTGTCCAAATCATCTTTTGTAAAACTTTTCTTAATACTTAGCTATATTTCTTACCTCTTGAAATTGTTTCACTGTAATTTCTGACTTAGACTAGATGCCTGTAAATATTAGATCGACAGATGGAGAAAATCATTGAATATTTAGAAATAAAACTAAGTAATGCTGAGGCAGAAGGACTGCAAATTCAAAGTCACCTTGTTCAAGGGCAGCCTAGGTAACATAGCAAGCCTCTGTCTCAAAATAAAAGTAAAAACAGAACAAAAATAAAAACCAAGGAATAAAATTGATGATTTCTAATTAGTGTGTTGTCATGAAGCAAAGGGGGAAATTCCTAGGTAAACTAAAAATAGCATTTACAAAACTAAATGGCATTTTACAATAGTAAATGTGGTTGACATCATGAAAATGTGTGTATTTGGGACAAACAACAAACATATTGATATATCCAGAATACAGAAAGTATTCAGAAGCAATTTGTTTCTATCCACTGGAATTAACTATTTGATGGAACTGTGTAAGTACCTCTAAGCCAAACACACTAACACAGAATTAAAATGGGATAGAGTAGTGATAAAACTCTCTCCCCTCTCCTCACCATAACAAACAAAGCGCAATAAAACCCCAATTCAAAACAGAAATCATTCACTCAAAAATAAGTTTTTTAAATGTTTATTTTCCAGAAAAACCTTCTACAAGATAGTCTCAAGCCTTTGTCTTTTTGTTGTAGCTTCAATGTCAAAAGGTGATGGATGGAAAATGTTTTGATACTTGAAAAGTTGTTGCAAGTAGTGGCAATATCCAATTAAGCAGTTGTTGGACCATTTCATATAAGTCACTGAATTTTTCATTGTTGGATAGAATGGTCCTTGGATAATGGCTTTGTAGTAAGGCTTTAAAATGCTGAATAGATTCCCTGGTAACCATTACCAAGGAGAGTGGAATGGTTTATTTGCACATTGTAATTAGGTGGTGATCCCAAGTCATAAGCTCCATAGCTGTATAGGAAGAAATAATCTCCATTAGAGCTATGAAAAGCTGGCAGTGTATTGTAGACATTCAGGAAATTGCCGTAAACTTGAGAGTAAAGTCCTCTAGTGCTTCCACCGCTTCCAACTGCCCCACAAAAGTTTCCGTTTGCTCCAAAGCTATGTTGATTTGGTCCAAAAACGTTTTGGGTCACTCCCACAGAATATTGACTTGACCCAAAGGCATTTGGGTTTGCCCCCAGAACATATTGCCTTGTCCTGAAAACATTTGGGTTTGTTGTCAAAACATAGTGGCTTGTCCAGATATCATACGGGTTTGCCACAAAAGCATAGCAGTTTGGCCTGAAGGTATGTGAGTTTGTACCCAAAGTATACTGGCTTGCCCCAAAAGCATATGGGCTTGTCCAATAAGCATACTGGCCTATCCCAAAAGCATCTGGGTATGTTCCCAAAGGATATTGGTTTGTCCAGAAAACATTTGGGTTTGCACCCCGAATATATTGGTTTATCCTGAAAGCATTTGGGTATGCTGTCAAAGCATACTGGCTTACTCCTAAAGCATTTGGGTATGTTCCCAAAGTGTATTGGTTTGTTCTTAAGGTGGTTGGAATTGTCCCAAGCGTATACTGGCTTGCCAAGAAGGTATTTGGGTTTGCCCCCAGAGCATACTGGCTTACCCCTACAGTATTTGAGTTTGGCCTCAAAGCATTATGGCTTGCCCTGAAACCACTTGAATTTGTCACAAGAACATTGGAGTTTGCCTGGAAAGCATTAGGGGTATCCCTGAAACTGCGGGCATTTGCCGAAGTAACATCTGAGTTTGCTCTAGAAGTATATGAGCCAACCCTGTGGGTATCTTGGTTGGCTTCTTGAGCACCCGAGTTAGCCATAATGTGGAAGCGTTGGCTACCTCCTCCTCTCCAGTGGTTTTCTAACTCCGCAGCTGGAACAGCTTTTCTCGCCCTATCTTTAGCTCTAGCCCTACTTTTACTCAGTTGTCTTGCAGGATATTCTTTAGGGAATGCCATTTTAACTTCACAACGGCTGGAGCCAATGAAATGGTACCTGGTTTCTAAGACCTTTCTAACAGGATTTTCATCCATGTATTTGATAAAACCGAAAGCTCTTCTTTCCTGCGTATCTGAACACAGTGGAAGCTCAATAGCCTCTATCTGCCCAAATGTGCCAAAGTAAGCTCTTATTTTTTCTTCAGACATCCGAGGGTTCAGCCCACCCACAAAAACCTTTCTGATGGGGAATTGAGATTCAAGGGCTTTAGCCCTTTTAAATTCTACCTTCTTGCCATCGACTTTGTGGTCTTTCACTCGAAGCACCTTCTCTACTGTGGAACTGTCTTTGAATAACACGAATCCAAATCCCCTAGACAGACCAGTATTTGGGTCTATTTTTATAATAAAATCTATTATCTCACCGAACTTAGACAAGTATTCCAGAAGTACTTGCTTGTTCAGTTCTTGGGAAAGTCCCCCAATGAACATCTTACTGGCATCATGTTGGTTCTTGGTGGCATCAATTCTGAACCCTTCCCGGAATTGGTCTCTTTCATTGTACTTTCTCACAGCAAGGCTGGCAGTATTCATAGTAGATAGGCTGGATGGAGGTGACTTGACTGTTGGTGAAACAACGTCTGAGGCACAAATGGCAGAGGCATAGCCGTCCTCAGGGACTTGGGGGGATTGACGCACAATAGTGACGAAATAGAAACAAGTATTACGACTAGAGCCAGCACAGGACTGCTTTGCGTTCTAAACTGGGGGGCAGGGCGTGTGTCTGATTTGTCTAGCCAAGGTGTTGATGTTTGCCATGTAAAAGGAGGCATGCCTATAAACTTTGTTTTTGTGCTCATGAGGCCCACAAAAGGAATAATTTGGTACAAAATGAAGCTTTTTCATTGTTCTTTTTGTCTTTTCAGATTGTATCTCTATGAATTTTGTTAAAACCAATTTATCTTTCATCAAAAGTGCCTTCAATGTTGAAAAAAATCACCAATTAATTTCATACTTTAGAATGAGTTTCTTATTAACCCTATTTGGGGCCTGAAATGAGAAAAGAATACAATGTAGAAACATCCTACAGGAAAAACAAAAAGTCTATGCGTTTGTGTATATAAAAAGAATCTAAAAGAACACTTTAAAGTAAGAGTTTCAATGCAATTCATTTATAGAATTTACCATTTCAATGTTAAAATGTATTCACAAGATTGTCTAACATAATTATAATAAAATTAATTTTTATTGGATAGTTTATTTATTTATATTTCAAATATCCCCTTTCCTGGTTTCCCCTCTGCAACCTCCCTATCCTGTCCATCCCTTCCCCTGCTTCTATGAGGGTGTTCTCCTACACACCCACCCCCTCCCACCTCACCACCCCGGCATTCCCCTACACTGGGGCATTGAGCCTTCACAGGACCAAGGGCCTGCCTTCCCATTGATGCCAGATGAGGCCATCCTCTGCTACATATGAGGCTGGAGCCATGGGTCCCTCCATATGTACTCTTTGGTTGGTGGTTTAGTCCCTGGGAGCTCTGGGGGGGGGGTCTGGTTGGTTGATATTGTTGTTCTTCCTGTGGGTCATCATCTGCAAAATTCTCTATCTCATTTAAGCAGTCCCTCATTTATCTATAGCCCACTTAATGGTATAATCTGTCAGTTTTCTGTTTTACTTCTTATATATACTGCTTTCTAGATGTGCTATGCTATATTATACAATAGTATTTTATTCTTTATCCATTGCGTAGATATACACTATTTTGTTTTCATATTTCACAATATCATTTGTCAGTTTGGTTTTGTTCCATTATTCCATTCATGTAACACATTCACACACACACACACACACACACACACACAGAGAGAGAGAGAGAGACACACACATAATCATGGGATTTATTTCTGCCAGTCATTTTTATTTCCTTTTAGTGTGTGGGTAGTAAGTATAGATCTCTCAGATTTCTATGGAAAACATTTAATATTTGGAATTTTTCCAATATCCAAAACCTACCACTCAAATTTTAGATTATGTTTTTGGGCAATTTCTGTCCTTGTTACTACCCATTAGGTATAATCAAGTAGTTTATCTCTATAACATCTTCTTTCGAACAGTAGTTTCTTTGAAGAGGAAGATTTTAAGTGTCTCCCTAATTTTTCCCATAGTTCATGTATATAATCATTCTCAAGGAAATTTTGAAATTATTTAATGTTTATGGCATCATTGCTATGTTAAGAATAATGGCCACTTATTTCTGTCTCCAAATGTAAGGCTGGAATATTAAGAATAGTTTAAAGACCAGAAAGGAAGCTACGTGCACAAAATATCTTCAGGGCTTGACATTTGCAGTTGAACACATGATGGTTGTTATGCTGGTCTCCCTGCTATAGCATGGTCCAATGGGTGGAATCAGTTGATGTCTGGAAAATGTTAGATGTGAAGAGATAAAATATAGCTTCATAATATGCTAATGTAGACAATCAATTTGCCTAAGGATATTATTTGCCATGTTTCTCCAAAAAAAAATGGTTGATTTTTTTAAAGCTTCACTTTTCCAAAATAGATTTCCTCTTTGAACCAAAATGTGTTAGGACCCATCCACATAAATTGTCATTAGAGGCTGAGTCAAACTTTTCTATCACTTTTGTGACCATGGACAAATTTCTGCTTTCCACATATGAAAATTCAGCTTGAGAACTCACTAAGATCTCAAGTCCACCATTCCTTGGTAGAAGAGACTTTTGTAAATAAAAAAAAAATATTTTTATAGGTAAGTTAGTCATGGTTGTCTATAGAAATAACTTATATAATAAATACATATCTCTTTCTGTTTGCACACATATACACATACATGCACAGAGAGAGAGAGAGAGAGAGAGAGAGAGAGAGAGAGAGAGAGAGGATCAAATGCCAGAAAAGAAATGGACTTGATAGCAAGAAAAAAAGAGCACAAAGGCAAAAAGCAAAAACTTCCTTTCTTCTATGCCCTTATATAGGCTCCAGCAGAAGAAGTGTCTTCCTACCTCAAGATCCAGATTAATTAAGATCCATGCATCTTCCTGACTCAATGATCTGGGTTAGAATTAAATTCACCAACTTCAAACCAAGCCCCCTCACCAAGAAAATCTCACAGGTTTGTTCTAAATTTCTGGATGCAGTTCATTCTAGAGATAGTCAACTTGACAACCAAGAATAGCCATCACAATAGGTATCTAGTAAGGTTTCTAGGCTTTGTGAGGTTGTCTGTAATTAAATGAGTTAAATTTCACGTGAAATGTGGGTGTGGTATTTTTTGTATACTGTTCCCATACATGGCACAAAAAGTAAAATAATAAAAATACTTTCTTTGAAAATAAATAATATTGTCAAAAAACTGAAGTGTAAGGAAAATAACTTACTTAACAAGGTAAAAATGAATCCTTTAGCAAAAAATTCCCTATATCATACTTTGATTATATTTGACACTTGTTTGCTCTGAACCTCGTTCCCTACAGGTTGTTGTCTTATGTTTTTCATTTTTATTGAACATTTGTCTTCATTAAGTTTGCTTGATTATATATATTTATATATATATAGTATTCTCTAAGAGCTTTTTCTTGAGAATCCATGATATTTTTCTATACATCAATGTTACCTCACATCTAGCACCAATTTCTATCTTGGCATGTTCTCCACTATCTGGAAGCAGCTGGCTTAATATAAGGATGAAATGAACCCCCTAGGTACATATATTTGAATGCTTAGTCATCATGGACTGGTACTATATTTGGGAAGATTAGAAAGTGTTGCTTTGTTTGAAGAAGTATCTCAGTGAGTGTAGCCTTTGAGGATTCAAAAGCCCAACTAATCCAAGTGTCACTTTCTCTGTCTATGGATAAGGATATAGCTCTTAGCTACTATTCAAGCATCTGTCTGCATACTACCATGCTTCATGCACTGATAATGATGAACTAAGCCTCTAAACAAGCTCCAAATTAAATGCTTTATAATAGTTGCCTTGGTCAAGGAATCTCTTCCCAGCAATAGAACAGTGACTAACACAAGGTACTTCTTTATGTGTTTGTTTTTCTCTGCCTGCCATTAAGCTTCTAGGTAGGCAATGACCATATATAACTTAAACTTTCCCCACTTGGAATAAAATTCATAACCTGTGACATATTTTAAAAAGAAACACACTTAATGTTAGTTGAAATCATCTTAACAATGAAATTCCAAGGGCTACATTAAAAAAAATCTTGCTCTACCTGGCCTTCAAGATGACTCAGTTGAACATTGCTTCTTGGATGCCAATCTACTACAATTTGGAAGAGCTGACTTATCTTCCTCCACTTAAATTAAGCCTGTGAAAGCAGCTGCAAATTTGAAATTTCTTATTTCTAGTCATTCTCAATAATTTTAGATAACCACAGAGTTTAGCTTTTGCTGGAATGAAAATCATATGAGAATTATACTTTTGGAGTGTTGCTCAACTGATGAAAAACCTTCGTGACTAATGATTTACCTATGGCAATTTACCTACAGGACAAGATAGATGTCATAGTTTTGATCTCTTTCCAGATTTGTTAGGTTTATTTAAAATACATGGCTAAATACTGTACCCCTTACCTTAGTCTTAGATCTTGCAAATGAGTGGTTTGTGTCACAAAGTTCTGTTAGGCATGAACAGGTCAATAACTCATTGAAAAATAATTACCCTTCCTTCTGCATACACAATTCAAAACACTCAGCCTACTGATCTTTGTCAGTAATGTCATCTTGGTACATGAAAGACAGCATTTTTTACTGTAATTACTTTCAAAATAGTATAAAGAATGTTATTTTAAACATTAAGAATGTTAGATTGTGTCTACTTTTGGTCCTCTAAAAATAGTTATGCTTACTGTGACTTTCTACATACACAACAAACACACACAAGAGAGAGAGAGAGACAGAGAGACAGAGAGACAGAGAGACAGAGAGGCATTTTTTAGCCATTAAAAATGTTTTAAAGTAACACTTTTCCATCCTAAAATCTAAAGGAAATAAAATCTGGCCAGTGTACTTTCAGTTTTATTTGTGGGAATTGGCTTTTGAATATTGTTATATGATCCATAATGCTGACTCTTTTTATGGAACAGTACAATACTAACAATTATGAGTAGCAATTTATTTTTATCTTACATTAACTCAAAATGGATGGTCTGGAGATTGTAACTGAAGCTACAGGTTTTTTTGTTTTTTGTTTTTTGTTTTTTGTTGTTGGTTTTTTTTTTTTTTTTTGCCAAAGCACAAATGAAAGAAAGAATGAATGAATGTCAAATATTCTGACAATTGCTGAAGGTTATTTATAAGTTTGAAATGCTTATAAATACTGACTCTAAGTTGAGAAACAGAGGCACAAAAGCTAGGGATAGAAATAAATATGTGTGGGCTAGTGAGATGGTTCAGAGTTTAAGATCACTGGCTGTTGTTCCAGAAGTTCTGAGTTCAATTTCCAGAAACCATATGGTGGCTCATTACCAGCTGTAAATGGATCTGATGCCCTCTTCTGGCATGCAGGGGTACATTGTCCATACAGACATAGCACTCATAAATTTAAAAATACATAAATAAATACATTTAAAAAATAAGAATTTGCTGCTGCTTAGCAGTAGAGGAACCAATACCAAAGAAAATAAAGGCTATTATAGGATTTTTATTTGTTTGTTTTTTTTGTTTGTTTTTTGTATTTGGGGAACCATGGTATACCTGATTTGTGTTTGTTTTACTGTGAACTAGATTGTGCTTAAAATATTCATAGCTTTAAATTTACTCATCCCTTGGTCACTGGTATCTCATTCATAATTGTTAGAGAATGGAGGATAAAATGAAGGATGACATATGCCTTTAGAATTAATCTGCCTTTCTTATCATGGGACTCAACCTTGGCAGAAGGATGCTATGGGACCCATAAATCAGAAAAGTAACCTGGATGTATCCTGATTTGATATGCTGGCATAGAACTGTCTCTATGGTAATATGTTCTTTAATGCTCTGTTGAACCTGTTCTCTTTAGCAAAATGAAAATGCATGTGTTTGACATACTTGGTCTACTTGGTTGTTTGATAAAATGAGATTTTCCTTACTCTTTTATCCTTTTCATTTTGCACGGAAACAGTCAGTGCCCATTACTTAAATTAAGTTGAGAATGTGAGAAGATAGTTTGAAAAATGATCATTTAGGAAATGCTCTTTTCTACTAACTTTGAGCATAGCCAAATAGTGATCTAACTGAAAATAGTATATTGGACATAGACTAAAAAGCAATTTAATGTGAAAAGTTTTTGGCAGTTGAACTTGCCTGTCATATTTCTACTTATTTCAGATACTTTAAGAACAGTTCCTTGCCATTTGTAAAGAAGAGACATGTGCCTACCTATAGTGTTATAATAAGACACACAAAATTTCAGGTATCCATATGGCTTGGTAAAACATGCAGAAGTATTAGAACATACATTTCTCTTAGAAATACTACTTACAATAGACAATTACATTATAATGATCTCAGTGCGACTATTTTAAAGTTCCTTATATGCCAGGGAAGAATTTTAAGGAAAATGATACCTTCTCCTTTGTAGTATATGAAAACATGTATTATGTTTAATAAGGGAATTCTACTATTATGGCCTCTGCCTTGTGGTTCTTCATCGAATTACTAAGATATATTACAGAGGCAGTGTAGTTTGTACTTTGGATAGGATAGATTCAAGAAAAATGAGGAAGCTATTCCTACAGTCATTTGTACATTACATGGAACGTATTAAAACAACAGTGAGTTGTTCACTGTGATTCCTATTTTCTTTTGATTACATATTAGCCAATGTCATTAGGAAGAGTTGGCAGTAATCTTTGAATAAACAGATTTTAAAATGATAAGTTCCCAAATTGGGCTTTCCATGTTTAATTTTTAGACCGGGTTGAAATTCCTTATACTTATTGAATTAAACTAAATTTTATAAAGACTGCAGCCTATTTTGATGTTTTACAAAAATGTAGTGATCTTCACACTTTTAGCAGAAGGAAAAACTCTGTTTTCACATGTTTTTCATATGTAATGGCTAATTGGGCAAGGGCCTTTGATCAAATTTATCTTGAATTAATTAAATTTGCATTGCATATATATTAATTTATTTAAATGTTTTAATAAAGTAAACAGTATTTTCATGTGAAAATATAGAGTTGTCAAACATGTGGGGTTCTGCAAAATCCAAGGCTGACAGAATAATAATCTGTGAGTGACAAGAAGAAAATACATTTTAACATGACACAGTGATCTCAAACCTCAAGAATCTGACCCTTTATTTTGAAATATTAAGTACAGTACAACCTTGGAAAAAAGGTTCCTGGTGACAATTATGATAATAAAGATTAAGGTATGACTACAAGGAAACTATTTTGAAAAGTACCTGTAAACTCCTCTATAAAAATGGGTCCTATTGTTTGAAACTGTTCACCATAGAGGTTTAGGAAGGAAGAGTATGGGATAAACACAGCAATCTAGGGGATTTGAGTGTGGCTGGCCTCATAGATAACACAAATCACCAGGCTATTACCTATTTCCATCCACAATTTTCTGAGTGGAAACAGGTTTACATCACTTTTGTTGAAGAAACAACTCTACATGTTTAATATTCTTGATGTCCCTCATCTTTATCGGTGAGTATAAAACCTTGTACCCTCTGCACATACATATTGTATTAGTTACATTTTATCACTATTATAAAATACCTTGACCAAGGCAATTTATAAAAAAGGAAGAGGTTTATTTGAATTACAGGTCCAGAGGGCTAAGGGTATATAATAGTGGAGAGTTTTCATAACAAGCAGCTGACAAAGAAGTTGAAGGCAACAGATGGGAGCTAAGACTTTCTGTCTTAAACTGCAAACAGGGAGAAGGAAGAAGAGGAGGAGGAGGAAGAGGAGGAGGAAGAGGAGGAGGAGGAAGAGGAGGAGGATGAAGAGGAGGAGGAAGAAGAGGAAGAGGAGTAAGAGAAGGAGAACGAGGAGGAGGAGAATGAGGAGGAGGAGGGGGAGGAGGAGGGGGAGGGGGAAGAAGAAGAGGAGGAAGAGGAGGAGGAAGAGGAGGAAGAGGAAGAGAAGGAGGAAGAGGAGAAGGGGGAGAAGGAGGAGGAGGAGGAGGGGGAGGAGGAGGGGAGGGGGAAGAAGAAGAGGAGGAAGAGGAGGAGGAAGAGGAGGAAGAGGAAGAGGAGGAGGAAGAGGAAGAGGAAGAGGGGGAGGAGGAGGGGGAGGGGGAAGAGGAGGGGGAGGAGGAAGAGGAGGAGGAAGAGGAGGAGGGGGAGGAGGAGGGGGAGGGGGAAGAGGAGGAGGAGGAGGAGGAGGAGGAGGAGGAGGAGGAGGAGGAGGAGGAGGAGGAGGAGGAGAGAACTTGAAAGGGAAGGGGATTTTTGAAATCACAAAGCTTGCCCTCAAGGGGCATATTTCTTCCAACAAAACTACATCTCCTAATCATTCTCAAATATCTACCAATTGGGAACCAAGTTTTTAACTGCCAGACTATGGAGGAGTTTTCATTAAAATCACCACATTCTACTATCTGTCCTCTACAGTTTTGTGGGCATAATTACAATGAGAAATTTATTCAATTCAACTTTGAAAGTTCCCAAAGTTATTTACAATCACAACAGTGTTTTAAAGTCTTAATGTTCTACTGAGACACAAGCAGTCATGTGTAAAATCCAAGAGCATATTACTTGCCTTCAAAGTAGGCTTGTAAGTGAATATATATTACCATTCCAAAAGGGCAGGATTTGGCAATAGTGAGGAAATGCTGGTCAAAATCAAGAACAGAACCTAGCAGGGAAAATTCCAAATCCATTTATGATGTTAAAGGAATGGTTGAGTCTTTCTATCTTTGTCATCTCTAAAACAAATATCTCTGTCTCCAGGAGGTTCCAGTATGTCTGTGTGCAATTTTTCTTGGCAGATATTATCAGGCCCTGGCATTTCCAACATCTTGTGGTCTCCAATGCAACTCAGGTTTTACAAAGTGTCCTCCATGTAGGATATCTTCTGTCACATTCCTGGTCTCAGCGTCATTCTTAAATTATAGAGGAAGATTCTAAAATCCCTTTCCTTTGTTATTCTTCATGACTCTCGAGCCAGCACCACTTGCACAATATTGCCACATTTAGCTATCAATATGGGGTTGACCTTGGCCACATTGAATCATATTTATAGAAGCTTTTGTTATTTATTTCTAAGAGAAGAAAAATTCTTAGGTCTTTTCCTTTCACAAGTTGAAGCTTAGCTAAGTGAGATATTGTGTTAAGTAAATCATTCTATTTATTCCACTGCAGATAAGGCCACTCATGGGGATCATTTTACCTGTTTTTGTGAAAGCCTGCCTGTCAGGCAGAGTAAAGTCTGGCCAGGGTCTACTGTCTGATTTCCTGGCCTGCTGATTCATGGAAAGATAAGAGGAATGCACTTGAAAGTTTGGGACTGAATGTTCTAGTAAACTTGGAGGAAGGAACAGGGACGAATAGGGAGGGCTCCAGATGGGTACAGATTTTGTATGTATGTCACCCATTGTATCTGTTGGCTTTTGACTTTGTTTCCTATGATACTGTAAAATACATAAAGCCTAAAAGAATTAAACTGGAGGTTGCTGCAATACTGACTGGACAGTCCTACCAATTACTAATCTTTGTCTCTGAGTCTTTTTTTCCATCTTTCCTATAATCCTCACTCTCCTCTCAGAGGACTGTTCAACTTCATATCTAGGACAATGGTAGAAAACAGCCACATTGTTTAACAAAAATACTGCAAGAATTTTCTCTAGTCCAGTTGCTAATACTCTTAATTCTGAAACATCTTATGCCTGCGCAGTCTTCTAGTTCTCTGGAGTACTATATTCTAATCCTCTATCAGAAAGTCCCATTTAGCTCCACTTACAGCATCTCATATTTTAGTTCAAAGTCCCAAAGTCGTCCACATTTTTCCAGCAAACCACATTCTTTTACAACAGTTACCCTCTCTGTGGTACCAACTTCTGTATTAGTTATTATTAATTACATTTATATTGCTATGACAAAACATCATGACCAGGAAAAATTATAATGGGGAAAGTTTATTTGAGCTTATGGATCCAGAAATATAGAGTCCTTAATGGCAAAGCAAAAGTATAATGATGGGAGCTGAGTTTTGAAATATAGAAATGTAATCAAGAAGCAAAGAGCAGATTGGGAATGGTATGAGTATTTAGATTCTCACAGTCTAACCAGTGACATTCTTTCTCCAGTAAGAAAACATTTCTTAAGCCTTTCAAAGCAGCTATCACCTATGGACCAAGTTTTGAAACATTTGGATTATGGTAGTAATCTCATTCAAACTACTGCATATAGGTAAGTGTGACATTAACTTATAAGGTATAGAGAAAATTGTGCCTCAAATGCTTCTTCAATTTTCTCAAAGATTTAGATACGTTTCTTCCTAATCAAGTGAATATGTATGTTTAAATATTCAAAAGCTCTGGGTATTCAGTCAAAGAAATAAAAGTACAGAAAAAGAAAGAGAAACATTGTAGTGTTCCTATTTTTCTGTCTTAAACATTTTTCACATATCTCTTTCAGGAAGAAATGTGCTGACCAATAATTTCCATTTGTGATTACATTATGAGCATAGTTCCAGATTTTATAAGGAAGCACATGCTTCCAAATCAAAATATATAAACCTCATATTCTGTTTGATCTCTGTCCATTTCTAGTCTATGCATAAAGTCAAAGCTGATCACAGAGAGAAGAGTGGCAAAGCCAGAGAATTGTATAGGTTTTTTGAAGCACATGAAGACATGCAAAAAGAAAGTAAGCATAAATATAATCTATACAAACTGAACAACTGAGGTATTGCTGATAGACATAATCTGATAGACATGAACATAGGTTAATGCTGATTCAGTGAAACTCTTAGAGTATATACAAAGACAAGAACATCATCTATAACTCTATAAGAGATCAGAAAGAAATTACAATCTTTAACAAAGTGTCTTAGTTATGAAAACAGAAGCATAAAGATAAACATTGCCATTTGTTGATATATATGTATATATTACATATACACATATAATATCTATACATATATTCATGGTAAATAAGTAATCAGCTATAAACTAACTTGAAACTTTTAACTCTTCCTTTGATAGTTATTTACTTATAACTGGAAGTATCTATTTTAAGGGATACTGACTAAGCATACTTCAATGGCAATTATTCATGCAATTAAGAATTTGTAACAATACATTTTCTAGTATGTTCATAATTGTGGAATTAATAATTCTTATTTGGCATGCCATTTTCTCAGTCTGTCAACATTTACATTACTATTTCACCAGTGTACATTCTTTTTTCTATAATCAACTATTAATTTTATCATAGTTTATTATTTTGCAATCTCTATTCATTCGGGTTTTATTTTCTTCCCCTGACAATTCAATATATGAATTACCTGTCATATATATATATATATATATATATATATATATATATATATAGAGAGAGAGAGAGAGAGAGAGAGAGAGAGAGATCCTTTTCTGATGTAGCATCTAAATTAATTTTAATGTCCCATTGCTAGAGTTGACAGAGACTAAGCTTCAGAAAAATATAAACTACTAAGTTTTAGTGTGTTTAAGTATTTGACCAACATGTAAGTAACATCATCATAACAAACTGTACATATACAAATTTATGTTTGTTTTAAGATCCACAATTGTTGTCTTAGTAGTTTTTAAACTTTTTTACTGAATCACTTTGAGTTTCTCATGCACAACCATCCCTGTCCCTTCATATCTGCCCTTTACTCTTGTAACCTCTCCCCCTTCAAAAGAACACACACACACACACACACACACACACACACACACAAAGCATAGACAAAACATCTCATTGAGGAAGCTGTAGTATGTTGCAGTGCATCCCACAGTATATTCCTCTGTTCATACAGCTTCACTTACAAATGTTTAGTGCATTGAGTCTGGTTTGAGGTCTGTGACTTTAATAACACCATCAATATTGGATACCCACTGGATATCTCCTGGTTATCCTGCTGTTGTCTTGTGTCATGGATATCTTGCACATTTGATCCTGAAGGTTTGGCTCTTTCCTGTATCCCAACTGTTCATAGATGGTATAGATTTTGCGGTGGGCCAACTCAGAATTCTGAATCTGTACCTGAGTATTAGCTGAGCTGGTCAACTGGTCAGCTATCCCACCAAGTTGAGCTCTCCAGCACTGCTCCAGCTAGGTCATCCAATGCTACCATCAATAAGAGGCAGAGTGGGGGCGGGGGGGTCTACTGCTCTCTTGCCCTCTGGGTTGGCTCATCTACACTTATGTCTCTAGATCCACTATCAAGGCACAGAGCCCACTCTCCCAAGTGCTATAGCCTATGAAGGGGCTGTACCAGCTCTCCCACTATCAGACCCTTCAGGCTATCTATTTTTTTCTTTCACCATCTGGTCAAGCTCTACTCTGTTGCCCAGGTGCAGTACAGGACTAGCTCTTCCAAATGCTACAGCCAGCAAAGGGGCAGGGTTAGTTCTCCTTCACTCATGCCATTGAGGACAGCTCTTCTGACTACTACAGGTGGTGAGGGGCTAGCTGGGGAGAAGGCATCATCTCAACCCATACCACCTCATAGCAGATGCATGGTTGGACTAGTTCTTCACTCTTGCCCTTGGGGCTGGCTCATCTGTGTTCCCTCGAACAGGGCCAGTTGTATTGTGCTGCTCCAATAAAGTGCAGGATCCACTCTCCCGAAATGGTGAAGAACAGGGCCAGCCCACCCACTTTCTTGGCCAGATCTCCTGACTGTCACAGATGGTAAGGCATAGGGTACAGGAGGAAGGCCCCCCACCCCACATACATACCTGCACTGACATCACTTCAAGGCAGATGTGTAGTGGGCCATCTCTCTCCTATGCTCTGTTCCCCCACCACCAAGTTCAGTGCTGTTGTACTGTTCAGACAAAGTGCATGGCCCATCCTCTGGAGTGCTGCAGAAGGACAGGTCTAATTCTTCCTCAATCATGATCATCTGTGCAACTTTCCTAATTGCAAGGGGGTCAAGGATCAGGGGGTACCACCTCTGTGCCTTGCCTCCCCACAGCAGATGAGTGGTGGGGTTACATCTCCCACAATCATGTCTTTGAACCAGCTCAGCCACACCTGTGCAACCATAGCCAGTTCTACTGTGCTGGCTGGGCAATGTGTAGGGCCTCTTTCATGAATGCTGCCTCAGGTGAAGCCAGCTTTTTCAGAGCTTCAAAGGCAGTGAGGAGCAGAATCAGTTCTGCACCACCTGGATATCCATGTGGTCCCCAGCGGCTACCTCAATCAGTGGTAATATGGGATACTAACACCTGTTGCTGCATAACTACCCTAGACAAGGCCCTTAGGGGCAGCTCAGGCTGGGACCTCACCATGGCCCCAGGTTGTAGGTCTGGGCACTCACAACAGGATACTCTTCTCTATCCTTGAGTCTTCGGTTCCATGTCTTCATAATACTCAAGCTGCATGGTGTAGTAGCGAATGTGCTTATGGATTGCCTGTGTCATGTGCTAGAGGGCAGGTGTGTAGGTGGTATCAAGTCCACAGGTTGGTCTGTCTGTCTCTCTGTCTGTCAGTATATATTTATGTTGTTCTCTTCCATAACTGCCCTGTGTGGCGATAGGTGTATATCTGTATGTTATCATCTACCTCTACTATAGGGTGGATAGGACTGTGACAGCTTTCTCTTCCCACACCATTTGACCTTGTAAACACAGGTCTCTTGTCTGTCTTTCTCCTCCTGTACTGTACTGCTTTGATTTGATTTGATTTGATTTGAGTCCTAGGCATAAAATAGCTTTGGCCACCAAGCCAGGTATCAAGGTAAGATGAACAAAGCACTGCCATCTCTTTTGCCCCTGACTGATATAAGACCACCATACCAACAAGGTATTTTTCTCATTGCTGGGAGAAGGGGGCTTAGTTAGGTTTTTTATTACCATGATAAAACACCATAACAAAAAGCAAATTAGAGAGAAAATACTTTATTTCATCTTACAAATCTTGGGTCACACTGAGGGAAATCAAGGCAAGGACCCAAGGAAGGAACCCAGAGTACAAAAGTGAAGCAGTAGGAATGACCCCATGCACAGTGGAGTGAAACTTTCTACATCAAACATAGATTAAGAAAATGTCTCAAGGCTTGTTTGTCTGCAGGCCAATCTGATGGGAAGTATTTCTCCAATAGTGATTTCTTCTTCTCAGATATGTGTAGAGTTGTAAATTTAAATATCAAGAGAAAATTTATTTTTTACATGGCCAAAAAAATAGGAAATAAGACATAAACATTCAAAATGGTAGGTAAATAATGGTCAATCCAAGTAAACACTGAAATATTTACTAGAAATTCTGGACATAGCTATAGAGATTTATTTTATTTTTTCTATATTTGCATATATATATATTATTTCAGTTTTGATTGTATTTTTTATGGTTTGGGTTTTCTGTATATATCTTAGGTAGCCTAGGCTGGTTATGTAGCCAAGGATAACCTTAAACTCCTGATCCTCTCTCTGGCCTCTATATTCCAAGTATAAGGATGAGATGTGTAGTATCATAATTTATTTTCTTTTGAATTTTATGTACTAAAAAGTAAAGAAATTTTATACAAAATCAAATATTTTTACAATATAGAAATGAAAGTATTTCTCTTATTTTTGACTTACCTTTCAAAAAAACTTCTCATTGTACTTTTCAAGTGTATATATATATATATATATATATATACAATTTTATACAATATAACATTTACAGTGAATTAAAAAGAACTTCTGATTCTAATATATGATAGTAATGATCAAATATTTATAATCCCTTTACAAGATTTTCCAACACACACACACATACTCACACACACACCCACACACTGGTTTTCCTTATATAATATTCATGAAAATTCTTTAGGACCTAGTATCTAGCCTATTTCAGAATATAAAATAAAATATTCCAATTTTTTCTATGGATCAATAGCAAACTTGTGTTGTTTGTTGAGGTATAGGAACCACATTTTAGAATCTTTCTGAGACTTGAAAATCCAGTGGCAACTTTTGTTGAAAGGCAATAGTCTAAAACAATAAAGGTACTTCCATCTACATATACTATGAATAGGTCAGTTAACATTAAAAATTAACTATATGTGAAGTATAACAAAGAGACAAAAAAACATATCATGACCATGATATATATTATAAAACTTAATTTTTGCTAAACTGAACAAATGACATTTTAATTACAGTTGTCAGGTAAAGGGGTAATTTGAAACTATCTGGAAAGTGCTAAAAGCCTAATAACAATTATTAAAATAATCACTTTGCTATCGTGCTATGTGGAAGACAGGTAGTGTAATTGAACTTCTTGAACTACTTTGTCCATCTTCCATTCTCTTTTGAATCAGTCTATGATGGAAGCATACTTTTTCAAATATTACTACTACTTTATATTTTTTGTAGTTGCTTGATTGAATTTTATAAACAAGAACGAGAACATGTGTCACTGCTAACATAGTCTTATAAAAAACATTTCAGTGATCACAAAATTATTAGAAAAAATGCTTTTTCAAGCAGTTCTGAACCATTAGCTAAGGCCACAACAATGAATAAATAAGAAAGGAACTACTAAGTTTGGATTTATATTAACCTATATCTATATAAATTATTTTCAAAATGGATGCCAAATAATTTATCGTACTTCTCACTTAGCAGTAAGATTTCTGAAGCTTCATAACAGAAAACCCACACAGATCCCCATTTCTTTAATTTCCAGAGGCAAAAAGCCATAGTGCTTCATTTCTTCCATGTATGATAGAATTTTTATGTGTGGCTTTTCTAATTTAGTCACTTTGACTTAGATAGCTTTTATGTGTATTCATTGTTATGAAGTAAAGTACCTCTGAAAATTCTTTAAACCTATTTTTAAAAGTTTTTTATAAAGATACAAAGTCATAATTGTATAATATATAATATATCACAGTAATATATGTAATCATATAGAGACCTTTTATGTAGTTACTTTAGAATAAGGTATTTGAAAGATTCAGAAAGTGTTTTTATAAGACAATTTTCTATTTTATACTATATATCAGATGTTAGAGCCCAAAAGAAATAAACTGTAATTTTTTTATATGTAGTTATGGTTTAGATTCTAGAAATAAGATTTAACTTTGCCATGGAAGGTTGTAGTTGTACAGGACAAAACAGGAGGTGAAGAGACAGACTAACAAAGACAGAGTATGAAAAGTTATATGTATGTCTACTATCTTACAAACCAACTTAAAAGAAAAGCAAGTGAAGGGTGATAGTAGAACACGTGTGAACAGAAAGGCCAAGATACATCCTCACTTTATTATTATTATTATTATTATTATTATTATTATATATTATTATACATCCTCACTTTTTTATTAATTCTCCACATTAATGTGTTCTTGCAGTCTGTTTTGTATTCATGACACAATAACTTGGATTTATATATGTTTCCTCATCCTTTAAAGTCACTTTCCAAACTGCAGAATTTGTCTCTTATTTCTGAGACTGGCAGACTCTTTTGGCCTTGAGCAGCCATCTAATGATACTGTCATTGCTATACCTGTTATGTGACAGGACTAGAAGTTGATACTCTGTATAATACCAGTTCCTGCTGACTAGGATTATTTAAATTATGTCCTTTTTAGAATTTCTATTCTGGCCAAAACATTTAGGTGTTAACTAATTGCATCATAACATGAATTATTAACTTATTAACATAAATAGAAATATGTTTTAACTGCTGGTGAGAGTTCTTTGCTAACTCCAAGACATGTATAGAGCAAACTTGTCATGCATAAACATCATAAATATAGGCTCAGAATGATTGCTAAATTCACTCTTATCCTGCCAAGTAAATCTTTCAACTGATTGAATATAGCTTACAGGATTTAGGTGTTTTCTCAACTTTTCTGAGATTTTATAATGCAAAAATCACTCAAGATTTTTAAACTGCAAAACTTAGCTTGTCAGTTTATCTTCATTGATCCTGGTGTTGGCTGGCAAGGCCTTTATTTTAATCATTAAAACCTTTGTAAGTTTGTTGTTCTTGTCTTTGTTTTCCAAGGTTTGAACTCAATTACCACAGCCTAGCCTGTTAAAGTACAGGGTAGGTAGCATCAGGAGACAAGATTTACAATAGTTGTCAAGGGACAGATAGGGGATGAAACGGAACCCACTTGTGACTTCTCCTGACATCAGTTTTTTTTTTTTTTTTAAATGGGGGTCGATGTCCAACTCTAGAATTTTCAGGGGCATCAGCAATAGCGTTGACTTAAATGCATTTCTTCTTTTTAAAGCTCTATTCTGATGCAAGTAATCAATACTGTAGTTTTGGTGAAAAAATCCTTTTTGACAAAAGCTCCAAGATTGATTACCTAGATCAATACCATTTTTAAGAACAATTCATCTAGATTGTATTTAAACAGAGACCATGATGCATTTAAACTCTTAATAATACAATACTTTCTCTACCTCTTTTTCCTGTGGATTGTCTATTCTTCTCCAAACAGAGCAGTAGATTTCACTGGAATGTTTAAGGTCAAACCTTTCTCCAAGTGTTAAACTAAGAAAGCAAGTCTTCCAAGTTGTTACTTTTCTCTCCCCTATTCTCCTCACAAATTTGAATAGTTTGTCATTTGCAAATAAACTTTATGTTGTTCCCACAATACTGGGCATTCTGGACTCATGTTTTCTTTGTAAAAACCAAAAATATATATCTTGAAAAGAAATAAAGATGAAGAAACTCAAAGCTTTCCTGTAGTCATGCCCTTAAATTTTTCAATCAGTAACCACTCTAGAGATAGGTGTAATTGCTTTGGTAATTCAGGCAAAAGGACATTTTGGGCCTGAATGACTTCAGTAATTGTAACCATAGATCCAGCTTAGGGGAGTATAAAATCTGTCCTTGTATGTCAGTGTGTACTTCTAAGAAATCATAATAATGAGAAGCAGTGAATAGACATTACTGAAGCTCTAAACTGTTTAATCCAGTCAATTTCTCCCAGCATCTTTAAGAATTTAATAATTATTAATTTTATAAGAATCCAAAACTAACTTGGAGACAAATACTTCAGACTAGTCATCCAGGCTATTTTACTAGTTTTCTGCTTTCTTGGTACAAATATGAAGGAAAAGAAAATGGAAAAATTGATAAGATGGGTTAGATATAAGATCTATAGCACCTGTCAACTGGTAGCTTTAAAAGTACTTCTACTTCCTGTACTGATATCGGCCTTCAAAACTAGCTTATAGAGGATCTACTCAAATCCACTGGGATTTGCCTGGCAACTTTTCAAAGCTATTCATGTATGTCAGATCTCAGTATGTCTTTCTTTCTGTTTCCTGCTATGTTTACTGTTGAAGAGGCTGATGTTATCTGAAAACTAAAGACTTAAGTAAACCTCTCAAAAAGAAGCTAAACTTTATGCTGATTTAATGCGATTTTTAGAAAGCATAAACAATGACTGCAGAAGACTTCATGAATTTGTGTTAAAAGTATCGTACAGTAAAGTTGACATTGAAGTGATTTAGGATGCATTTTGGGGTCGGTAGATTACTAAATTTTAAAACAAATTTCTGGTATCATAAATGACATACATGTACCCCATTATGAGTTTATATAGAAATAATACAAGAAGAGGTTTTGAATACAATTCATTTGTACTCTCCATGGGAGCCAAGACAATTTTTTTATTTTTAATTTATTTTTTTATTGGATATTTAATTTATATTTCAGATGCCATCCGCTTTCCCCATTTCCCCTCCCTAGAAAACCCCTATCCCATGTCCCCTTCTCCTTTTTGCATTTATACAATTTTTTAAATGTTAATCAAAGGCTTTATAAGTTTGGTAATGCTCAATATCAATCAGAAGTGTAACCTAATACCCAACCTAGATATATCAACTATCTTTGACTAGTGGAGAAATGTGAAAATCTGACTCCATGTCTCCCCACCTCTCTCTCTTTCTCTTTCTTATCACCTAGCTCCTCCTCCCCTTCTCCTTCTCCTTTTCTTACTCCTCCTCTTCCTCTCCTTACTCCTCCCACCTTAGCTCCTCCTACATATCACCCTTCCTGTTAACATAAAACTTTTCTCTTAAAATACAATTAGAGCATAATTATATCAATTTCTGCCAGTAAAGTACAAGATAGCCCTAATACCCAGTCTATCATTTTGTTGACTAAACAGAACCTCTGTTATCTCTCCTAACTAAAACACTTAGTTCTGAACCTGGCTTTTATTCTTGGCTTTAGAGTGAATGTCAGCTGAAAAACCATCCTCTCAAATCTTTTCTTTCAAAGTAAATAGTCAGGATTGGCTATGAGGCTATAAGTCTTCAACCCTGTCAGAAATCCAGAATGACTGATTTAACTGAAATTATGGGAATCACAAAGCATAGCTTCTAAAACTTAGCCAATTTATAGAGACTGCTGAACACCTGGACAGTCCCTATACTACAAAACATTGGAGCATCCTATCTTCAGCCTTCTGGCCCAGGATCATCTGACAGACTCAGTGATGCAGAATTATTAAGGGCTGATTACTCTGGAGCCAAGACAATTTTATTGCTTTTCTTGTAACTTTAATAGTGAAAAAATATATGTGATATGCCAGTACAATAATAATAATCTTTTTCTAGTGCTCTTTGACATTCATAGACAAGAGTACAAATGGTTTTCTTGTGACTTATAAATGAATGCCATATATTTTAGCCCAAGGGGAAGTGAGAAATAGATGGGCTTTGTGTAATTTCACTGTTTCTTGCAAGCCATCATTGGTACTTTAGAGACCATCTTATTTATTCTTGTGCATGAATGGTTGATGCATAAAAGGAATGTTTATCTTTTTAGAGTGCAATAGTCCCCTTCAGAAAACTTTTCCTAAAAGGCAATTTATTTATTTTTCTCACAAGTTTCAAAAGGCCTATAAAATGTCACAAACAAATGTTATGTTGTGCTTAAGTGAGTATTAATTGAACAAAGGGCAGATACTGTTGTTGATCTAGAGGATTATTCTTCAAAATCTTTCTCCTTGAAGTATTTGTAACTTTCTTCCCCTTATTCTTACAGAAAAATCTTCATTCATTCTTTTGGTGCTATTCCATGACACAGAAATTCTCCATTTCTGAGAGAAAAACATGATTCTGTTATTTTACAAATGGATAGGCTTTTACAAAAAGAAGATAATGTTCCTAACTAACATCTATTTGATGATATACATAAGTAACTGCATATTATGTCTAGAAAAATTCATTTCACATGGCTTACAGATTTTTATAATGTAGACTATGTCTGCTTTCTAAACCTGCCTCCCACATACCTATTCCATTCCACTCCATTCCACTCCACACTATAAAGTGTTTAGCACATTGAGTCAGTAAAATACAATAAACCCAAACAGATATGCATATACTTAATACTTGTATAAAGAACAATAACAAGATGAAGAGCTTTGTGTCTTCTGTCCCATAATATTTTGTTGATAGGCCACAACAATGGTAAAGTACTCTACTTTTGTCCCATAATATCTTGTTGATAGGCCACAACAATGGTAAAGTACTCTACTGCCAAAAACCTGTTCGATAATGTAGCTATGTCATTTGACAGCTTGAAGCTAAACCCAAAGGTGAAGCAGTAACTTCTATCCCCAACAGACTGTGAGACACATCTAAGAACTAGCTCCATGGTAGAACATAGGGAGACAAATGTGCAAGTGCTTTGTTGTCCTACACACAAGATTTCCCAGATCTCAGAGGAAAACATTGTGTTCTGGAAAGCCATTGGGCAGAATATGGTTGGGACTTTACTTCACACTGTATGTGCATATATCCAGTGTCATGAGGGTGTCAGCACAGTTAAAAATTTCTGCATTCAGAAGCAGCTAGGATGAGCCACCATGCAAACCTATTTAATTTAATTTAATTTTGTGTTTTCTGTTCAAAGTCATTGTTGTTCAGAGTCCAGCTCCATTGGGGGGTTCTTGGCTGCAGGACTAATATGTAGAGTTGCTGAAAGGAGGAATCTGGCCATTATTTTTCTTTCAAACAGTTAGGCCCGAATAAATTAAGCCATCTTTATTCAAGTTCCAAAGCATTCAAACAAAAGCAGTTTCAATTCATTTCTTGTTAATAATTTTCTGAGAATCATTAATATTTACTCATTTTGGTTTCTTTTCCTCTTTTCCACTCCCATGTCATCACTAACTGCCCTTTAACCAACATCTAAGCATTAATTTATCTTTATTTTATATCTTAGCATAGATTTTCTTATTGTAAGCCAAATGATTATATCTAGCCAAGCATGTCCTATTTGTACTGTGTCTAGGCAGGCAGCAGACATGCAGTTATAAAAATGGAAGCTCATGCTCTATGGTTAGCTTTTAACCATATGATGTTTTTATATTTTTGAAGTCAACGGAGACTATGATACTTTACCTAGAATAATGTTTTTCAGATATAGGTCTAATTATTATGATCTACATATTATTTTTGTGTAAGCAGTAGTTGCAGTCTTATTCTTCTATACATTCTCAAAATGGTAATGATTAATACCTAACTCTTAAATGTTGGGCTCAAACTTTTATTCTTTCTTATAGTTTTTACACGAACATTTATCTCTAAGGGAAATTGGAGGATTTAGATGCTTTTGTTGATTTTCTGGCATTGGAGGGATATCTGACCTTTTATGCCCTTTATTTTTTCCTCATGTGTTCTATAAGTTTATTGTGTCTTCTTTTAAAAAATCATCCCCTAAGCTCTTAGAATATAATTATTATCTATTTTTAAAAAGAGATAAGTAAGCAAGAATCATTAACCTTAGTGATGAATTCCTCTTGCTTACTCAAGATGACTGCAGAAGCAGCCAGGGATACCCAGGAGAACCAGTTTCTTTGTTTCAAGAAAAATCCTCCATGTTTATCATAATGTCATCCATAATCTTGATTAACAAAGTAAAACTAAATATTACCATAAGAGTAAACACAGCAAAAGCGAAGAGGGCCTAAAACACCTGTGCTCCCTAGGATCTCTGGAGAGGTCCACAGGTCCTTGCCAAGTGAAAAAAGTTCTCTAAGGGCTTGCCTTTATTTGCAAAATACTCGTGTGCCATTCCCAGAAGTTTCAGCATGATTCTGATCATTTGTTCATGTGTATAATAACCATAGTGTTTGTTTTGTTTTTCTCCACTTTCTTTTGTGCTTTCTGAGACTGAACATGCTCCTTAAGTACTGAATTCTGAAATGCTTCTTTACCAACAACTCTTGTAGCCAAGCAATTAAATAACAGAAAAAGTTAATATGTATATAAATTGAGAGAAGATAACACCTGTTAGACTGAAGCAAGTAAACTGGATTCTTTGAAAGTAAGTAATACTTGGCACATTTTTATACTTTAATTTTCAACTTTTCTAGAGTCATATATTATCAGGAGGTACTTACTTAATTCTATATCTACTTTACAATTGGTAACATAGCCTTGCCTTGATTATTTCCTGCTAAGACTATAGGCACATATATGTAATTTCAACACTCTGTCCCAAAGTGATACTGGATATTATTTGTAGGAATGGATAACATTATCAATTAATAGACTTAATAGAGTTTATAAAACATATAAATAAAATACACAAGACAAGAAACTATACACACAAGACTAGTTACTAAATTTACTATGTTTTTTATAATTTCATGCCTTATCCTATGTGTCAGTGGCCCAGTGAACAGAGACTTACAATAGTTTTTATGAAGGTATGTAAAACTAGAGTACATGAAATAATTGTGTACAGAATACTATTATAAACCTTATAATTAGGAGCCTTAGTTTCTCTTTGATATGCTCCTTGATATTTCTTCAGATAAATCATATAGAAAACCAGAGAAACAGAATTATATAATTCTGCTTATGCTTGTTATTCATATAGACCATCCTTGAATACGAGCAGGTCTGAAATCATTTAAATGTTATTTTTGTAGGTCTATAATAATATTTACCATCTTCCAAGAGATGTAAACATCTTGTTTTTCATATTAAGTGTCAGGATAGTTTCAGTTTGGAGTAAGAATTCACATGCACAGTGAGGAGTATTAAATTTAAATTTATCAAGGTTGTTACTTGCAATTCTGAGACACAGTCTCTTAGTTGTCACTCGTAATCAAGAAATATGATCCAAGGAAGCATATTTTATTTTCTCTTTATTGCTTTAAGACAGCATTTTACTCTATAGACCTTTGTACAGCTAGAGACTTCTGGAAAACTTTCTGTCTCAGCCTTGCAAAGGTTGGTAGTATTAACATGATGTAATTTGCACGTAAGGGCTGGGTTATAGCAACCATAAAGAAAGAAACATCTCCATTTACAAATTTAAGGCCTATCAAAATCAGTTTGTTTTCAATTTGCAGTTTTACCTGGCATTTATTTCTCAGTTGTTTAAAAAAAAATTATATAGCAACTTTGTTATTGAAAGTAAAAATGTGAGTAAGCAAAAATAAAAAAAAAGTTTCAAAATAAGACATGTGGTTTGGACCAACCTCATTTTACTAATAATTGAATAGTTGTCAGAAAGTTTATGGTGAACTTTAAGAACTAAAATATAAAGAATAGGCAGGCTCTGACTTTAAGATTATTAATAAATGTAGCCATAAAAGCAATCTCATTTGTTTTTGTAGATTTTTTCACATGTACATAGTCTACAGCCTTATGCACAGAAAGATAATCAGTTCCTTTGGGCATCTAATACAACATAGAATCTAAGAAAGCTTTCATTTGAGAATCCATAAATTCAATTTTTGTTCATTTCTTCTAATTGAACTAATGACTTAGCAGAATTTCTCTATGGCCTTTGTTCAAAAATGTCATTGTGACTTCTTCAGGAAATAGCAATCATCTTCTTTATACAGTCAAACATCTTACATTTCTCTTTCCCAGGAGATACTAGCTACATTCATATTTTCATAAGTGACCCTTTTGAAATAGGGCAGAGTTTATTTCCAAATATGATATACAATCTTTAAAATAAAAATTTTATGCCAAATATAATCCTAAATTAGTACCTTTATATATTCAATAAATTAAAATTAGCTATTTTATTTTGATTTTAATTTAGTAAATGCATAATCTAATAAACTTTAATGCTTTTTTGTCCCCTGATAATCCATTTCATAACATAATATAATAGAAATTTTATAAAAATAAGCAATTTATAACCTCATAAAAATTACAGTGATTTACAACATCAATCTCTAAGTTGCTACATGATAACTATAGAAAAATAGATGTTGAAAGCAGTGGAAGAAACAATAGTTGTTACATACGTGGGATGGATATTTCAGAGGATAAATAAGTATTATGGAGTTTATTTTTAAGGTGGAGATGATTGTACACGTGTAAGATGATTAAATACACTGAATATTATGCTTTAAATGGATTAGTTAAATAGTAAGTAAATATCTTCATAAAGCTTTTAAAATTATGGTATGCCCCCAATTGAATTTATTTTGTCTCAGAAGATCTGCTGCTCAATTCAGTCAGAAACAGTACTTTGAATAAGAATCACATAGAATCCCAATTAGATATACTTGGTCTTATAAGACTACTTATAGACCCAGTATAACTAATTTATTGGCTAGATTTTGCCCATTTTAAAACCTTTACCCTTTGGTGCTGGAAGCTTTTCACTATTTATTCTTTATTTTAGTTTTCAATTCCAATAAACAAGTTTTAACCAGAGTTCATAAGTCATGGACATTTTGAAAATTTGCCAGAAAAAATATGTCTGTGATTTTCTAAATTAATTTTTATTTGATATTTGATTTACATTTCAGGTGTTATCTCCTTTCCCCATTCCCCCCCCCCAACGCAGAAACCCCCTATTCCCATCCCCCTCCTGCTTCTATGAGGATGTGCCATTACCTACCCACCTACTCTCACCTCACTACCCTGGCATTCCCCTACACTGGGGGATTCAGCCTTCACAGGAACAAGGACTTCCTCTCCCACCTATGCCCCACAAGGCCATGTTCCCCCACATATACAGCTGGAGCTATGGGTCTCTCCCTATGTGCTTCCAGGCTGGTGGTTTAGACCCTGGGAGCTCTGGTTGGTTGGTATTGTTGCTCTCCTCATGGGGCCGCAAACCCTTTTAACTCATTTAGTCTTCTCTCTAACTCCTCCATTGGGAACCCCATGATCAGTTCAATGGTTAGCTGTGAGCATCTTCCTCTGAATATGTCAGACTCTGGCAGACCTCTAAAGAGACAGCTATATCAGGCTCCTGTCAGCATGCACTTCCTGGCATCCCCATCAGTTTCTGCCTTTGGTGACTACACATGGGATGCATACCCAAATGGAGCAGTCTTTGTAAGGCCCCTCCTTCAGTTTCTGTCCCACTTGGTCTCCATATTTGCTCCCATGAGTATTTTGTTACTTCTTTTACAGAGGACCGAAGCACCCACACTTTGTATGTTTGTGATGTTTTCAAGAGACGTAGTCATTGTCTCTTTAGCTTCTCCAAACAGGTAATGATATCTATTCAATAACATCAGATTAGAAAACAGAGAATAAATAAATATGAAAACATTATCTCATGAAATTCTTTAAGCTATTTCTAATTTTTAGTGATAAAAAATTATATTGTGCTTTTTTAAACAAATTCTTACCACATATCTCTAACTGGCCTAGAACTTACTAAGTAGACCAATTGTCTTTGACCACACAGAGCTTTGTCTGCCTATCTCCCAGGTGCTATATTTTTAATTTAATGAATAAAAATAGAATTTAATTTGATTATTTTATAGAGATTAAGAAATATACCAGATATGGAGGGATAGCTCAGTGACTATGAGCAATGGCTGCTATTCTAGAGAGCATAGGTTCAATTCTTATCACCTACATGACATCTAGCAACTGTCAGTTTCAGAGGATCAGCTGCTCTCTTCGAGCATAGTCAGGTACCAGGCCCACACAGACATACATTCAGGCAAATTATCCATACACACAGAAACTAAAATAAAAAAGCAATAAACATACACATTTTATATTAATTGTTGAGTTATATAGTTGTTTATATGTTGTCATGACTAGTCTTGGTTATTAACTTGATATACCAAGTTAAAGGATACTTCAGTTAAGGAATTACCTTCACCAGATTGACCTATAGGCATGTCTGTGAAACATTTTCTAGGTGGGTCATTGGTGTAAGAACACTAAGCCTACTGTGTATAGTAGGGGCTATGCAACCCCCAAATCAATTTTACCCCTCTCTTCTATTCCTTAAGCTCATATACCTAGAATGAAATTTCTTTCAGACACTTTAGAATTTACTTTTGTCCTAGGAGAAATGATGTGGAATGTGGTTTAGATATTTATCTATGTGGGCTGACTAACACATCCATATATCCTGTAATATTTGAGGAGCTGGGGATAAATATTAAACTATCAATTCACTATTGCTTCTATCTTTGTAATCTAAGTTAGCTTAGTTCCTACAATACAAATGCAAACTTTTGTTTCTATGTCGCTAAGTAGTATGGAATGGTTAATTTCTATATCACAAATCACAATAAATAGTCTTGTGATCTTCCATAAATACCCAAATGTCACATCTCTCTATATAAACATGAAAATGCAGATTTTCTAAGGTGAGAAATTTTCTACTTCTGTGGTGACAAACTGATTTTCATCAGGCCTTCAGACAGATGGTCACATTATTCTGATTTAAGATTTAAGATTAATATAGTTTAAACTATGTGCTGTGATTGGTTATAAGAACTTTGTAAAGATCAATCACTTTAAAACTCACAATAGAATAATGATTGACATATTCCTATTTTTGTTACTTGAGAAGAGAAGCTGAAGCATAGAAAATCAAATTTATTCAGAAATAAACTCTCAAAAACTTCAGTTTTTAAAGAGATGACTAACATCAATTCCTTTTAAAAACCATGTTTTATTAGTTATTTGAGAATCCCATATATACAAGTTATATATTTTGGTTATATTTACCCTTGTTTACCCTCTAACTCCTCTTTACCAAATTTCTGTTGTGTTGATGTGGATGTTTTTATAACACACTAGACCCACTTATATTGCCTGTGTAGTCATGTGAAGCATGGTCAACTTAACAGGAGCCATATCCTTACAAATACTGGATTCTCCTAACCTCAGAAGCCATAAACTGTCAATAGTTCCTCTGCTGGGAGCAGGGGCATTTACGTGCTACTCCATCCATGTTGGAATGTTGGCTGGCTTGATCTTGCTTATATCTTGTACAGAGAATCACAGCTGCTGTGAATTCATGGTTACAAGGTCTTCCTCCCCACAAATGCAATCTCTTATAGTATTTTCCCCATCTTCTGAAGTGGTCCTTGAGCCTTGGGGAGGAATGTGATATAGATGCCCCATTGTGACTATTTCATGGTCATTTATTCTCTGCACTCTGACAAACTGAATTAATACAGCTAACAGACTTTATTAGAGAAATCCTTGTTATAGATAGCTGGGATCACACGAGGTATTCAGGTGTACCTTTGATGTATCCAAACATGAGGTTTTAAAGGCAAGAAACTCAACCTGGCTGAACAAAGTGATTTCTCTCATAAGACCTGAGCCCTGCATTAATATATGGACGTAGATCTATAGAGGGCAGTTTGATACTATGTCCAATTAGTAAAATAATAATTGTAATAGTCATGTGTTCCATTATGTGGGGCAAGCCTTGAATTCAATATTTCATTAGAATGTAACCTTTTTTATTTTTATTGGTTATTTTATTTGTTTACATTTCAAATGTTAGCCCCTTTCCCATGTTTTCCTCTACAAACCTCCTATCTCCCCCACCTCAATGAGAGTGCTCCTTCACATGGCCACCCACTCTTGCCTCAGCACCATAACATTCCCCTACCTTAAGTCATCGAGCCTCCACAGGTAATGTTTGCAAATGCTTTTAGTGTTAATATCAAAACTTAAAATTAAATGTATCCTACATGCAAATGTACAATGAAAATAAATTGCTGACCATGCCTCTATACCAGAAATCTCATCATTCTGCTACTAAAGAAAAGTTCAAAGACAAGCTTTCTAAAATGGCAGAATATTACACTGAATATTTTCTTTATAATATCATTCTTAATTTTAAAATATTAAAAAGTATTAAAAAATAACTAACATTTTTTTAATTTGAAGAGATATACTCATATGACATATATTTATGTGAATTCATTAACATTCACATTAATTATACCGATAATTTAAGTATAAAGTAATAAAACTCAAAAATAAATTAATTTTACAATTCTTATGAATCCATAAAAATACTCAATAGAATTTTCCATATCATGTATATAAATTATCAAACTTTTCATAAGATAGCTATTTTTTTCCTTACAGAGACCAGATCTTTTCATTGATAATTCATAAGCAGTTAAGTTAAGATGCAGGAGCTCCAGAGATAACATAAGTAGATAATCTGTGGAGAAGTATGACAGGGTTAGACAGTGCAGAGGTTCTTCCGTGCAGGATCTTCAGGTATATTACTACATAAATCTGTGAGTGAGTATTAGGGGGTAAGACACTGCAGAGGTTCTTCTATCTTGTATTCTTGTTGAGGCTATTTCATGTTTAAATCAAATTTGGTCTCCTTGATAGAGAATTCCATGGAAAATTACCCAAGGCTGTTGTAGAAACCAAAGATCAAGAAGATGTCCCAGCAAACTTATCTATTGTAAAACTGCCTGCTTTTGTGGAACTTTCTCCACCTAACTTAGTATTTATTAAACAGCCTGCTTGTATGGAACCCTTCTACCCACCTAAGCTTCTGTTAAACAGCCTGCTTGTATGGAACCCTTCTACCCACCTAAGTTTCTGTTAAACAGCCTGCTTGTATGAAACCCTTCTACCTGCCTAAGCTTCTGCTAAACAGCCTGTTTGTATGGAAGCCCCTTCAGCTAACTGCTTATCTTACCTTCTTTTAAAACTGCTTGCTTCAAATTCTTTACTTCTGAGAAGGCCCTTGCTACTGCCAAGGGGGAATTTCAATTGGCTATACATTGTGTCTGAGTGGTTATCTCTGGCGATCTAGTAACAGAAGTCTGAAAAATGTTTCCTGCTTATTACCACAGATCAAGATTATAATACAGATTTGGACACATCACGGTTAGAACTGTATGTGAGCTAAGAGCCTAACACCAAAAGCCAAGTGCACTTTGCAACACCACTAACTACTTTAATGGAACAGATTCCTCTATGACACACTCTTCCTGATTGTGTTTATAAAATGATTCCTTATTCAACCAAAACCCAAATTATTTTATGTAATACTCTATGACTGTGAACTGTGTCAGTAGGAAGTGACAGATTCCATTGTTTCTTTAGAATTAAAATTGAGTTTAAAACTGAAGAAAGAAGAAACAATTGACTCTCAACACATTGCATTGAGATATAGACATATCAAATTTATCTATACATTATGAGACAGAAGAAATTGCTAAAATATTCTTGTTAGTATTAAGAATATTTTCTACTCAATTTTTAACTATCCTATTTATAGTTGGCTTATTTGCAATTACATCTACTGAGAGCTTAACAAGTTGTATTTATTAATTAGACCAGTATTATTTTGTGCATGTAAATATTTTCCTAGATACAGTGGTCCTAAACTAGAGGAAAAATATATGTTAAATTTATTTTCTCAGACTTCAACATTAAGTCTAAGTTAATTTTGTTGTTAAGTTTTAGTGAGCCTATAGTGTATTTAATGTTCTTGTTTTTGTTAAATGAGCTCACTGTCTTGTTACAAACATGTTTTCAGACAAGTGGTGTTGCCCTAATAGCAGAATCATATTTCCTGAGTCTGATGCTCAGACCTTTGTTAGAACAGACTAGATTTATATAAAATGATTATTCTAAAGTGGACCAAGATCAAAGATACTAAATTTTGTTCTCAGTATCATCACACAATTAAAAAAACATTTCTCAGCTTTCTTTCCCAATAAAGTTAGCTCCTTCAAAATTTCCCATGTGGTCACAAGAAACAGCCTTCCATTCCATTCATCTAAAGCCTCCACTGGTTAGAAAAAATTACCAATCTAAGAAAATTTTATTTAATGCTTTATTATATTACAATTTATTTTATCCAGAACCAGTAAAGTCTTAGACTGGTTGCTTGATGGACACAGTGAAATTTATTTGAGAGACAAACAAGTCTTAACTATCATTTCTATGTCAGTATTGGATGATTTTTTTTTCCTGTGAGAAAGTTTGTAGAAGACATAGACCCAACCTTATTAAATGATAGTTTTATGCCTAGGGAAGTTTTCATGGATACTCCAGACTATGTTTTTCTAGCTCTCTTACTCTGCTATCCAATTTATTTTACCTAAGATTATTGACTCTTTTATGTTCACAAATCTAATGTTGTAAATATGGTGGTTAAAATGTATTTTTAAATCTGTATTTAAAAAGAATTATCGCAGTGCTCTCTTAAGTAATTATAATTTAAAATAACATAAGTTACAAAAGATAGAGTACTTTTGTCAATCTGCATATTTGCTCATAGATCTTTCAAAAACATTTTAAGTATGACCTTCTTTGGTGTTATTTCAAGGGCTTAATATGTGATTTATGTACAGAACCATCACAAAACTGACTGCACAGTTTTTCATCACACATACCTTACATTGCCAACAAAGTTTACTTAGTACTCAGTACAACACTTCAGGACTGGGATATTTAAATTACTGAACGCCTCAGTCAAATACAATAACATAAAACAAATATAGTGTATTCTTTATGCTTACTTAGTAGGATACAATTTTTTCCAGGCTTTGACATGTTCCAAACACCTAAGATAGCAAGGCAGGTGGTGATAGCCTGTAATCTCAGCTATTCAAGAAGATGAAACAAGAGGCAAGTTCCAGACCTCTGTTACCTACAAAACTGAGTACAAATCTACCTGGGGCATGAGATCCTGTCACAAATTTAATAACTAAAATAAGCCTGGGAATAATTTGTTTTCATATATCTAGGCAAACCTTATTTACACTTCACTATGGAGTATTAGTTGCACCTTACATAAAGGAACATGGTGAGACTTTGAAGAGAATTGGGTATTTGGAAGAAGAGTTCTCTGTATAAGTAAATGAAAGTAGTTGGTGTATTGTGTGTCTGAATAATCTTAAGAACCTGACTATGCAAAATGTGAAACACTAAAAATAGGATATATTTTAAAAAGAGAACCATTATATAGCACACGTGAGATTCTTGAAAAGTCCTCATTAGTGCAAGATAAAATAAGTAAAAATACCACATAGAAATTAAGTTTTAAATTAGAGAGAAATGAGGAAACACTTTAAATTTATTATTATAAGCTTTTCCTATTGAGACAAATAAACATTTGTTAATCTCAATCAGGGTACCAATAACAAACCAAAGCAATGATTCCACTCAATTGTAGCAAGGTAAATCTGTGATTTTTAATTGGAGTTACTTGTAGATTTACAAGTAAAAGTTACTTACAGGAGTATTGACAACATACTAACAACTACAACACTGGAAAAAAACTTTCACAGAAAATGTTAACTGCAGATATATACTCAGGAAACTTTACCTCCTATAAATTATCAGGTGGAGTGAGGACTCATGATAACACTCCCCACAAGGATCCTAAAATATGTAATTATAACTGCCAAGAATTTAAGAGAGAAATACTCATGTCATTCATGCAGAAGAGTGTTCCACTGTAGTTTTATATTATGAATTATGGAATAAAAAGAGTACTAACAGACCATTGAATCTTATAAATATTCAGTGATTTTTTTTAATTCAGAGTATTTTAGCATAAAAAACAGCATCTTCCTATCTCCATGTTACTAAAGTTGTCTTTAACACTGGAGGAATTTTCTTATAATTATGAAAACTGTCAACACTTTCTGTAAGAAATCAATTGTATAGAACAAACCCTGAAGTCATCTGTATTTTAAATTATATGTCATTTAGTTTTTCCAAAGCTTTCTTCCTCTTTCTCATCAGTTATTCTACCTATCTTGTAAATTTTAAAAAAAGCATGCTCACAGATAAATTAGCAGTATAAAGTGTCTAATTATTCCTTTTCCATAAAAAGTATTTGTGGCATCAGTATTTTTATATTCATTATACTTATTATTTAATGTTAATGAAGATGAGACCCAACAAAAATGTTTTTTTGTTTTGTATTTCATTCTTCTAATGAAGTTTTCCATCCTATGTAACAATTACAACTGACAACTCCTCATTGCTATGTGAAAACCTGCACAACCATTTTAATACTTAGAAAATCATGTGTCAGAAGCAAACAGTATTTAAATAAAGACAAACACAAAAGTTACAACTAAGATAACATTTATAGGGAGTTTTTTCCCACAGGGACAAGACAGCATTTGAAGGTAGACTTGGTCCAGACAATATCTCTAAATATGACATCTGAAAACTGCACAGAATTTGAACAGGTTAATAAGTGAGAAATAGATGTTTTATGTAGAAGTCATATTTACAGGTTCATTTGAAAAAGTAGAAAGATGATCAAAAAATTACTTTTAAGAGGCTTAACAGGATCACTATAGCATGCTACAAATTTATTTAAGATAAGATGGAATGAGTCAACATATTTGGAAATTTTCAAATGCATGTAGCCATTCTATTATGCTCCAAAAGTAATGAGGAGTTTAAACAATTATCTGTATACCTGAGGGAACTGGAAAGTAGAGGAGGCAGAAATCTAGCATAACTGTCTCCTCAGAGACTTCATCCATCAGTGGATGGAGGCAGATGCAGAAACCCATAATCACATATCAGACAGATCTCGGGGAGTGTTGTGGAAGAGTGAGAGATAGAAGTGAGCAAGTAGAAGGGGTCCAGGACACTACAAAAAGACCTACCAACTCAACTCACCTGGAAACATGAGGGTTCTAAGAGCCTGGGCCACCATCACGGAGCATGCAGGAGTTGTACCTAGAGCTCCCCAACATTTGTAGCAAATGTTCAGCTTGTACTTCTTGTGGATCCCTTATCAAGTGGAGCATGGTTGTCTCAGTCTCTGTTCCCTTCCACTGGATCCCCTTTTTCATAGCTGGACTTCCTGGTTGGGCCTCAGTGGGAGAGAAAGTGTGGGAGAAGGGGAGGGAACAATGTGGAAGGATTTAAAGGGTGGGACTGGTAAAAGAGGGGGCTGTGAAGTGAACATAAAATTAAAAATTAACAAAGAAGAAAGTCTTCTATAGAATACTCTTCTTAGATTCACAGAAAACAGAACAATAATTTCACATGAAAATGCTAATGATCTTCCAAAGTTTGCTAAAAATACCTCTGGGAATCTAAATCTACCACTTTGCAAAACAACAATGACAACTGATTATATAGTACTGAGGTATTCTTCAAATAATTTCATAAATACTTATTTGTTAAATCTTCTTCATAAAGAAGACAGGTCCAATAATTCTTATAGGGTTACATATAAAGAGCCAAACACAGAGACCCTTGGTTACTAACCTAGGCTTGAGGCGATATTAAATGACAAAACTGAGATTTGCAACCTCTCAACTAATAGCTATGCTTTGGAGTTAGGTTTCAGAAAGGAGTACTGTGGATTTTAATATAGTTCTCATTGTCAAGAGATGGATATAGAAATACCTGGAATCTGAATTTTTTTCTATTCAGTTACTTAGTTGGTAGAGCGTATTAAACATTTCAAGAGCTGCTTGTGATAAGTTGGAGCAGAGATCACATGTTAAAGGTTAATTCATGGATACATTTTTAAAAAGAATAAGCATAAAAAATACAGTTCAACCTTTAAGAAATTGACAGCTTAGTGGAAAATTTGTTGTTCTTTGAATTTAATTGTAACTTTTGAACATGTACTAACACACAATGCTATCATTACATGTCTAGTGACTGTGCGCAGAAACTTGTGTGACAATTCAGTGCTAGGTTAAGTACAGTTTCAGTTCTGTGATGGCATTTGAAAAAAATATAGGTCATTGTAACTGTCTCCAGTTTCAAGTTATCTGTGTATTGTAATTAAATGAATTCATATTTTCAGAAGGCCACGATGACATAGAAGTAGAACTTGGAGATCTACTTATCACAATTCAAATAACATAATTGCAGCTGGGTTTTGACCTTTCAGATTAAAAGTCAACTTTAGAAATTGTTTCAAAATCTCAGACATGTAAAAGAAAAAAAAAATGATGCTGTTTGAGATAACATTTTCTTGGCAATATCAAACAAAGATCCAAATAATGTTGATTAGGTCTATGAGGCTGACATATAGCAACAACAATGAAAAAATAGGCACTGCCAAATCAGTTATGTGGGTCTATACCAAGAAAGGTTTCCTGCCCATTAGTCATTATTCTTTCTTCAATGAACAAAATATTTTATTTGGAAAGAAGTTTCATTCCAATCATTGATAATCACTTACCTTTGTAAAAGTGATGAGATAGCCTGACTTTTCATTTTGCAAACTTTAAACTTTTCAATGCTAAGCTGACATTTCTCCAGGAGATAGATGTTCTGTGATGATAAAAAGCTACGTTTTACTTGTAAGTTGGTTAATTCTTTCAGTATCTCTTCTACATCCTCATGCAATTATTGCTATTGTATATGGTTCTATTCTATGTATAAGTTTTTATATTAATCATGTAATACATTTGACCAACAATTAAATAGACCTTTTGAACCTATGTCTGGTATTACATTTTATATTTAAATGTATAGATCCTAATAAGGCTGTAGCGTAATTGCTGCAAGATCTGTTGAAGATTTTACATAATGTGATAGAAGAATAACATTAACTATTCATAGAAAGGTTTTCACTATAAAGTATAAATTGCTTAGGAAATTTTGTATTTTTTGAACATAATACTCAAAGAGATAGTATTAAGAGTTTGATCTCGTGGTTCCTTCCGGTCTGGGCCAGAACACTGAGCAGATCTTGGGTGGCAGCTCTGCCCCCAACATCCAAGAACTCAGAGGAAGCAGGGATCCCAGGTGCTCGAACTCAGGCAGTATCTTAGGTAAGCAGACAGCAGGGCCTGCCCTAAACAGGGAGTAACTGGGAACCAAAAGGACCCAGGAAGTCACTCCCGGCCTGGAACACTGGTTCCTTCCGGTCTGGGCCAGAACACTGAGCAGATCTTGGGTGGCAGCTCTGTCCCCTCCAAGAACCCAGAGGAAGCAGGGATCCCAGGTGCTCTAAATTGGACAGTGTCTTAGAAACTAGTTCTCAGATCTGAGGCCTAGATCAGACCTCTGCCAGGTCTGCTGTTGTGTGGACCCCGGATTCCACCTGAGACATACTGGAAGGTCCACTCAATCCAGATCCACAGAGGAACAAATGAACTCAGAGCTTCAGACAACATATCCTGAGATATTCTAGAGGAGACACTGCACCCAGAACAGCAGACACCTAGCTGGACTACTACCTTGGAGGCACCATATCCTGAGGCATCCTAGAGGTACCACTGTAATCAGTGCAGCTGGAAAAGATCACAGAGACATCTGGACCAATAGGAGATCAGACACAAGCTAGATAACTAGAAAGACAGGCTTCAGTCAGAGACAGCAAGTACAGGCAGCACTAGAGTTAACCAGATGGCAAAAGGCAAGAGCAAGAACTTGAGCAACAGAAACCAAAGTTACATGGCATCATCAGAACCCAGCTCCCCCATCAGAGCAAGCCCTGAACACCCCATCACACCAGAAAAGCGGGAATCAGAATTAAAATCACTTCTCATGATGATGATAAATGGCTTTAAAAAAGACATAAATAACACTCTCAAAGAACTTAAGGAGAGCACTGGTAGACAGATAGAAACCCTTAAAGAGGAAACACAAAAATCCCTTAAGGAATTGCAAGAAAATGCAACCAAACAGGAAAAGGAATTAAACAGAACCATGCAGGATCTAAAAATGGAAGTAGAAACAATAAAGAAATCACAAAGGGACAATACCCTGGAGATAGAAAACCTAAAAAAAAGATCAGGAGTCATAGACACAAGTATCACCAACAGAATACAAGAGATGGAAGAGAGAATCTCATGTGCAGAAGATACCATGGAAAACATTAACACAACTGTCAAAGAAAATGCAAAATACAAAAAAGCTACTAACCCAAAATATACAAGAAATCCAAGACACAACGAGAAGGCCAAACCTAAGGATAATAGGTATAGATGAGGGGGAAGACTCCCAACTAAAAGGACCAGTAAATATCCTCAACAAAATTATAGAGGAAAACTTCCCTAACCTAAAGAAAGAGATGTCCATAAATATACAAGAAGCTTACAGAACTCCAAATAGTTTAGACCAGAAAAGAAATACTTCCCGCCATATAATAGTCAAAACATCAAATGTACAAAACAAAGAAAAAATACTAAAAGCAGTAAGGGAAAAAGGCAAAGTAACATATAAAGGCAGACCTATAAAAATTACACCAGACTTCTTACCAGAGACCATAAAAGCCAAAAGATCCTGGACCGATATCATACAGACAGACCCTAAGAGAACACAAATGCCAGCCCAGACTACTATACCCAGCAAAACTGTCAATCATTATTGATGGAGAAACCAAAATATTCCATGACAAATCCAAATTTACACAGTATTTCAACATAAATCCAGCACTTCAAAGAATAATTGGTGGAAAACTCCAACACAAGGAGGGAAACTACAACCTAGAAAAAGCAAGAAAGTAATCTCCCAAAAACACCAAAAGAAGATAGTTACACAAACATATCTCCACGGATGTTAGCCCAAAAGCTTGGATTAGCGAAGACTCAACCCACAGACCACATGAAGCTCATGAAGAAGGAAGACCAAGAGGGGATGCCTCAGTTCTACTTAGAACGAGAAATAAAAATGCTCAAGGGAGCAAATAGGGAAACAAAACATGGACCAGAAACTGAAGGAGGGGCCATCAGGAGACCTTTCCACCTGGGTATTCACCCCATGTACAGCCACCTAATCTAAACACTGTTGTGGATGGCTGGAAGTGCATAATGTGAGGAACATGATTTAGCTGTCTCCTTAGAGGTCAGCCAAAAACTAAAACACGCAGAGAACAATGTTCACAATTAACCACTGATATGATCAGGGGTTTCCCAATGGAGAACTTAGTGAGAGGACTGAAGGAGCAGAAAGGGTTATTGACCCCAGGTGGAAAGCAACAATACCAAACAACCAGAGCCCCCCAGGGTCTAAACCACCAGCCTGGGAACACATAGGGAGGGACCCAAGACTCCAGAGGTATATGTAGGGGAGGATGGCCCTGTCAGACATAGGTGGGAGAGGAGTCTCTTGGTCCCATAAAAAAAAATGAATGAAAAATTAATGAATGAACACACAGTGGGGGGGGGATGTGAGGGTGGGGAGGGGATAGTGAGGGGGGTAGGTGTGGTCACTGCCTCATAGAAGCATGAGGAGGGGGATGGGATAGGTTTCTGGGTGGTGGGAGGAAGTAGGCTAAGGGGATAAAATCTGAAACGTAAATACTACAACCAATTTTAAGAAGCAGGAAAAAAAAAAGTCTTCAGAACCAACATCTTTAAAAAAAAAAATGTCAGCCCCCTGGGGGTAGGATTTTTTTTCTTGATACTAAAACTTGTTCTGAGAATTGTATATTGCAGAATACACAGCCTTGGTGTATCTACTCATCAAGCATACTGAGCAGACCTGCCCAAACCTCTGATGTCCTGGAATTCATCTGGATTCAGTGAAGACACAGCATCAGAGGCTTATCAACTTACTCTCCTCCCCACCCCTCTTCTAAAATCTCAACGCCCTTAATCAGCTTGAAGAAGTTAAAGAAGAGTCAGCACCCCTATTCCCTGAGCTTGGGGACTAATGTGGTTAATAATGGTCTGTCTTTCTAGGGACAAGTAGTGGTTTTGTTGGAACAGGGGGGGATTAGCTAGGACTTACTGCATAGCCATAACCTACTGGTAGAAATCTGTATAATTATTATCAAGATGAAGTTATAAATTCTTAAATGGTACAAAATTTACTTTGATCTCAATTTTAAGGTTTTCCTTGGTACGAGCCTCTTATTAATATAAAAATGAGATGAATATTGATGGGCATTGTGCCTGTATAACACATTTAGGAATACAATGCCTAGACCCAGCCCTTTTTTAACTTTTTTAACTGATTTGGGACGGTTAACCTATGAGTTAAGGAACTATAGCAAATTCATATTTTTGAGTTTATTGTTAGGGTGCTTTCCATATTTTACTTAGAAATAGCTGAGAGGAGTTAACAGAAAACAGTCCAGGTTTCCTTACATGGATAGTTGGTTTCCAAAACATTAGAAGTCCATAGAACTGATGCTACAAATATTTATATATTAATGTTCATATTGATTAGAGACCCGTCTGCTCCTGACAGCTTCCTGTCATGGATTCTAAGAAGAAATTGAGCATCTTTAGAGTTACTCCAGTTGTGTGGTAACAGCCACTAGGCAAGAATTGCCTCTCTCCATCTACAGACAAATTACTGTCCAGAAAAGGACACATATGCAGAATAGTCGACTGATTATATCTGCCTAGACAGAGTAATCAGTCCTTAATAATCCTGCATCACCAAGGTCTGTCAGATGATTCTGGGCCAGAAGGCTGAAGATTTGATGCTCCAACGTTCAGTAGTATAGGGGCTTTTCAGGTGTTCAGAGGTCTCTATAAATTGGCTAAGTTTTAGAAGCTATGCTTTGTGCTTCCCACAATTATAGTTAACTCAGTCATTCTGGATTTCTGACGGGGTTGAAAACTTATAGCTATTTACCGTAAGAGAAAAGATTTGAGTGGATGGTCGGCAGCTGACATTCATCCTAAAGCCAGGTTCAGAACTAAATGTTTTAGTTAGGATAGATGACAGAGGCGCTGGTTAGTCAACAAAATGATGGACTGGGTATTAGGACTATCTTGTACCTCACTGGTACAAAATTGGCATAATTATGCTCTAATTGTATTGTGAGAGAAAAGTTTCATTTTAACAGGAAGGGTGATGTGTAGGAGGAGCTAAGGTAGGAGGAGTACTGAGAGGAAGAAAAGGAGTAAGAAGAGGAGGAGAAGAAGTATAGGAGAAGCTAGGTGATGAAAGAGAGAAAGGGGGGGGGAGACAGGGAGGCAGATATTCATGTATCTCCACCAGTCAAAGATAGTTGTTATATCTAGGTCGGTCAGTGGGTTACACCTCTGATTGAACAATTCCAAACTTATAACGCTTATGATTAACATTATTTAAAAAAATGTATAAATGCAAAAAAGGAAAAGGGGGCATGGGATAGGGGTTTTCTAAGGGGGGGAATGAGGAAAGGGGATGGCATCTGAAGTGTAAATAAAATATCTAATAAAAAAAAAAGAGTTTGATCTCTTTAAAAGGTTATTACAATAAGATGCCACAGGCTCTTTCACCAGGTCAGAACAAATGTGATGTGCCATCTCTATGGAGAGGCTCATGTAATATGAATGCTTAGTCCCTAGCTGGCAGTGCTGTTTGAGGAAGGTGTGAGATCACTGGGATATGAGGCCTGATTGCAGTGTAGCTCTCAGTGCAGACCTCTAAGCGTTATAGACTGGCACCATCAGTACTTTACCAGTTTATCAATACACACTTTTGAAATCTTAGCATAAGAATTGCACAGAGTGACTAATGGTTTTATATCTTAAATCATCTTTTTAGATCCTCATAATTTATTTACACTTTATGTGCTCAAATGTTTATGATTTAAACTTTTAAAATCTTTATAATTTGTATACATTTAAAGCATTTTAAACCAATTATTTACCATTAGACATACATATGTGGTTGCTGAAGATGGTCTTTGCAAAGCAAATGCCTTTACATACTATAAGTTATATCTATTTATCCTTTAATATGAACCCTATTAGTAAGACAAACCTGTCTGTGAGTTTTTCTTTTTCATCAGGTGACCTAATAGCTCTAGAAAAGTAAGGCCTGTTTTTTTTTTTTTTTTTTTTTTTTTTTAATATATAAAATGCATTGCCAGGGCAGTTGCTTCTAAATAAATAAAGCTAGTTAGATGTCAATATCACCAGAGATCTGAGAAACATAAATTGTAGCAAGAAGTATAATCCAAATGGGCAAATTATCAACTAAAATGTCAAAAACTTACCCACTACCTAGGTGGTTGCTCTAGGCTCCCATTGATGGCTTCATTTGAGTGCAATTATTTGGGTCTTCAGCTATCACATAGGACATCATTAAATCTTCAGTTGCTGCACAAGAGCAGAATTAGCCTTTGGTCACCAGACAAAGGTTTGAGAGATTATCCTGTGGAAAAGAAACTTGGAACAACTGACCACACTTTGACTTAAACGAAGTAGGGAAGTCATCCCAACTCATTCCACAGTTTTGATAGTTCCTTGGAAGCATCAAAGCATGGTGCAGTGATGCCTAGTGATTAGCATTAGGATAATAAAGGTAGAGTCATTGGTGCCCCATTGGTCTTTTTTGGAAATTTCTTAGGGTTGCCAGTGAAGCTGGCATTTCTATCATAGAAAGCTTTTCCATTATTTTAAATACCACATTCAGTAGATCTTTGAAGAATTTTGAGTGCCATCTATTAAGTGTACTTGGTTTTAAATAAATTTCATCTCTTTTTAGCTATTTGTTTTACTTTTAATCCTGAAAACATATATAGGAGGCTAAATTAAGCTTGTCTCTTTAAGTGTATTACATTTGTAAATAATTTGATCATTTATGGTTATTAATCTGTGTCTTAAATTATCTTTTAACTGCTTATAAGTTAGTAGCTTTTATAAGATTATGATGTTCCAGTTTTATCCTTATTAAGCTTAGCTTTAAAAGACTACAATTGTTGAATTGAAGCTCTTTTAGTATCACAACAAAATTCTGAATCATAAATAATGTCCATGGGGGGATTGAAAACTTCATTTTCCTAGTTCTTTTAGAATGAACTATTGCACAATAATACAGTTTCTTGTATGATTCTGTTTGTCAAAATATCTAAAAACTTTACAAGGCTAACAAAGACAAGGGAGTTAGATATATATTCTTTTTATTATTATTATTATTATTATTATTATTATTATTATTATTATTATTATTTATATTACTTGCTGTAGTTGCCCCCCTAGTTCCCCCTTCACACAGTTCCTCATCTCATTCCTCTTCCTCCTTGCTTCTGAAAGGGTGTTCCCCCACACCAGACCTCCCCCTTTCCTGGGGTCTCAAGTATCTGGAGAATTAAGCACATCTTCTCCCACTGAGACCAGTTTAAACAAATCTCTGCTATATAAGTGCCAAGTTTCTCGGACCAGCCCACATATGCTACTGGTTGAGAACTCGCTGGGGTCAGGGTTAGTTGAGATTACTGGTATTCCTGTGCAACATGTTTCTCTCCCCTGCAGCTTCTTCAATCCTTCCCCTACGTTAATCACATGGGTCTGCAACTTCAGTCCAATAGTTGAGTATAAGTATCTGTGGTTTTGGTCAGGTGCTAGTAGGGCCTCTCAGAGGACAGTCATGCCAGACTTCCATCTTTAGGCATAGACATACATTTTTTTTTTGTTATAGCTTTTTTATTAATGGATCATTTTGCTCATGTTATAAATAATTCATAATATATCACACTGGTAATATTTTTATGCCTTTCAAATCTATTCATGGCAAAGCCACATTCACTATCCTTACAGAGTCAAAAATCAGTGAAATACTTGAGGTTTGTGTAGAAAGCTCAAGTCTATATGTTATGTAAGTAACATTTTTTATCGAATATTTAATTTACATTTCAGATGCTATCCCCGTTCCCCAATTCCCCTCCCTAGAAAACCCCATCCCATGCCCCCATTCCTTTTTGCTTTTATACATTTTTTAAAAAAATATTAATCAAAGGCTTTATAAGTTTGATAATGCTCAATCAGAAGTGTAACCCAATACCCAACCTAGATATATCAACTATCTTTGACTGGTGGAGACATGTGAACATCTGCCTCCATGTAACCCCTCTTTTTCTCTCTCTTTCTCTCTCTCTCATCACCTAGCTTCTCCTCTCCTTCTTCTCCTCCTCTCCTTACTCCTTCTCTTTCTCTTGGTACTCCTCCCACCTTAGCTCCTCCTACATATCACCCTTCCTGGTAAAATATATTTTTCTCTCAAAATACAATTAGAGCATAATTATACCAATTTGTACCAGTGTACAAGATAGTCCTAATACCCAGTCCATCATTTTGTTGACTAAGCAGAACCTCTGTCATCTCTCCTAACTAAAACACTTAGTTCTAAACCTGGCTTTTTTTCCCCCTTGGCTTTAGAATGAATGTCTTCTCAAAAACATCCACTCTAATCTTTTCTCTCAAAGTAAATAGCCAGGATTGGCTATGAGACTGTAAGTTTTCAAACCCTGTCCAAAATCCAGAATGACTGATTTAACAGAAATTATGGGAAGCACAAAGCATAGCTTCTAAAAACTTAGCCAATTTATGGATACCGCTGAACACTTGCACAGTCCCAATACTACAAAACATCGGAGCATCTGATCTTCAGCCTTCTGGCCCAGGGTCATCTGACAGACCTTAGTGATGCAGAATTATTAAGGGCTGATTACTCTGATAGACAGACATTCTTAAAGCAGTCTTTATTGGCCTGAATAGACCTTGGATAAGGAGGAAAATTTTATAGGCTTTTTGTCAGGCTGCTTAGATCATTGTCATGCTATATCATAAGATAGGAATACTTGTGTGTTTTGTAGTTTTGTCTCTAAATTTAGTTGACTGGCAACTATGCTTGATGTTTGGGTTTCCAGTGTAGCGTTGAGCCTTTCTCAGTTAGCCCTTAGGCATAAAATCATGTCAGTAAGAACAATTAGCCTCAAGTATAACTTAAGAGTTAAAACAGCAAGGTAAGTATAGTTTGGAGACTTGCCCAGAACTATAGACATTGATGGATTAGGTTTTTGTTTTAAGTTTACCTATGTAGCTTTCTAATTATTAACCTTATGCCATAAACTTTAAGTCAACATTTTAAAACAGATTACAGATTTTTAACTATATCAAAAAATTTATAAATCCTGAGTACAGAAATAGTCTTATATAATCTAAGCTATCTTAGCAAAAATTTTAGGCAGTTAAACGAAAAAAAATATTCTATTTTTCTTTTTTTTTTTTAGCTCTTCTACTGTACTCTTCTTTTCTGTCACAGAGTCAGGTAGCTTTCCTAACACAGGGCAGAAACTTTCCAACTCCCGAGCCAGCTTCTCAATTGAGAAGAAAATATAAAACAATGTCAGCACTATTCACACCCAAAAGACATTTGACTCCCTGCTAAACTATATCCACTGACCAGAAAGATAAATCGAGTTTGGCTATTGAAATAGTCATGACAAATGGAAGGAGATTTGGGCCTTGCTGAGAGCAGTACACAATGCTGCCCATGGTGGCATACTGGGGAGGTAGTCATCCACATTGTCCCATCCTGGCTGTGTGATCATGGTGACAGAGACTGTTTGAGCTCCCATGTCCACCTATAACACAGATACATATATAAGAAAACACATTAAAGGAATGGAGATAACAAAAACAAACCAATACATAGAAAACTGGCTAAAGGATAGTCCAGGTTACTAGTTTTATTATCCATATTATTCATCTGTTTCAGTTGCTGTGAGTCAGAAAACATAAAGGCAAGCAACTACAAGAGAAGACACAAAGCAAAAAGTAACAACAGGAACAAAGAGAACAACAATTGGGCTCATTTAGATGTTAACCATTTTGACCAAAGAAGTCTTAGTGAATAAGATGCTTTTTTTTTTTCCCTGATTGCCTTCCTGTATCCCAGTTACAGGAACCCAGCATATGGTTCTCAGGATCTTGGGCTCTCAGTAGCTGCAGGGAGCCTGGAAATGGCCTAGAACAAAATGGGGGCATATGGGATAGATTTGCCTACAGCTGAAAGTAGGGAGTAAGAGAGATGAGCTCCAGCTACATCCTTCAGAGAGCAGATTTCTTGTGTCATGGTGACTTGCTTGGCTGGGTCACAGCTGGCTCAGATTGGGTGGCTGGATGTCTCCATGTCTGGGAACACAGAGAGTTCTTCTCTGGGAGATTAGACAGTGGCTCAATAGACAAAGGCCTGCTCTCCTGTTCCCCACTACAAATTTCAAATTTCAGAGAAGTAGTCCATAGTTGTGGGGAGGCGACAGACAGAAGGCGGCTATCATCCTTGCAGCCATTTTGAGCCATATACCCTGACAACAGACTTAATTAAAATAGCCTACAACAGCTGAACACACTCTGATAGCATCTTGTTTTAGATACCCAGGATCTTCCCTTGGGTGTGTGAGACTTAGAGGTGTGATTTAGAGCAGAGACTTAAGGGCATGACTTACAGATCAGATTTAGAGACAAGGCCTAAGGGCATGACTTAAAGGAGTGACTTAGAGGCGTGACTTAGAAGTGAGACATATAAAAGGTGAGAGGCAGACAGAAGAAATTATTATTATTAAGTATTAGGCACTTGGCACTTGGAGGAAGAACTTGAAATTAGACATTAGGCACTTAACACTTGGAAGAAAGAACTTGGAACTTGGAGGCATTAGCGACTAGGAACTAGGGACTAGGAACTAAAAACTTGGGACTTGGAGAAGAAGAGAGACTGAAGAATAAATGGGATTGAATCATACTCTGTCTGGTCTCCATTCTTTGCGTCCATCCTCACTCTCTCTCTTGCTGAACCCTGACCTGCGGACCAGAGGAACTCGGACCGCAACACATAATCTTAAGATATTTATTGTCATGGAAGAAAATAGATGAAAACTGTACCCCATATTTTCAGGGTGGACTTGAGGTTAAATATCTGTTAATGGGTGCTCATGTGTCTACCCTCTCTGTTTGCTCATCTCCCAGCCTCTCTAAGGTCCAAAGGTGGGTGAGAAAAGAAAAGAAACTACTGACTCTGGCCAAACTCCCAAATAACTAGAAATAACCAAATGGGGCCAGAAACATCTCATTTGTTGAACTGCACAAGGTAATATTAGATATTTTCAGTCCCATGACGGTTATGTCCTATCCCCCAAATCAGGATTCCACAGAACCAGAATCAAAACAGAACCAGAAACAGATGTCATAGAAAGAATAAAAACTGTCCATGACTTACTAGGGTAGAACGCTCTAAAATGTGCTTGCTCTTTTCTTTTTTTGATGTGGTTATTCATACAGGCAGTCTGATGATCCAAAGGTAAGCTTCAATGCCTTGAAATGTCTCCAAGGTACATATTTGCTGGGGAGCAGAAGTCCCTGAGGACCAAAGAAAAGTGTTTGGCATTTGAATTTCTGAATTTTGGTTGGGCTTACTGGAACCTCCAAAAGATAAACCCAGATATGTGGGGTAAAATACCAAATCCACTATTGTCTGGTTAAGGCAACCTTTATTTTAGAGGTATACCTGGGATTGGCCAACCACCTGTCTTATTCTAAGTTGGTATTTGAAAGAGAAGTCCTGGACTAGGTTTGTGAGATCCCTTTGATGGGAAAGAACTGTAAACATAATAGAAAATAGTTTTAAGGATATTTATAGGGGCAAGATAAATGTCTGATAAAAAACATACAACTAAAGGCAAAAGAGGAGTAAGTGATCATGGATATAGAACAATGTATTCTGAAAACATATTTTGCAAGGTAAAGGGCACATCAAGGGCACAAGTTCATCAAAGCAAAGAGTACTCATACAACATGGGCTAAAAAGTTCAGTACATAAGGTTTAAGAAACAGATACTTATTCTTAACTAGATATAGAAACCTATTATTATTGGATATGGACATTTAACAACAATGTATGTCCTGTTCTGGTTTTATATTAAGCATATATTAGACCACAAAAGAACTTTGATATTTTTAAAAAGATTTCTATTATTATAGTATATATTCTGATGGTGTAAAGACATCAGAAAAAAATTATTTTGGTGATGGCAATGGAGTACTTTACATATTCTTTTTAGGTTCAAACCCCATATTTCCTCATTGATTTGTCTGTCTATTACTAAAAGCTAGAATTAAAATTTCTTATATTATGTTATATAGTAGCCTCTTTAATACTATTTTATTTCTACCAATGTACACCACTTATATTTTTGAGCTCTTATATTTCATGAGATTTTATAATTGTTATACAGTCTTTTAAATTCATCCATATATGTTTGTCTATCTAACTATATTTCTGTATGCTTATATATACAAACAAACAGCACATAAAGATCTACTATGCCCCTTCAAGAGATTTTTAGTGGAAAATATTTTTTACATGAAGAATGATGATGACACTTTTCTTACCTGATTCCTTCTTCTCTCCAGAGTACAGAGTGGTTCAATTAGGTGATAATCCCTGATTAAGTAAGAAGAAGGAAGTTGAATACACTATTCTGAATTTTCATTGACATAATCGAAAAAGGACTCAGAATCTTATGAAACTCAAGATCTATATATGAGGGTATGGAGAAGAAAGAGGAACACTGTGGCATATGTCAACACAAAGAAAGACATTAAAGGAAACAAGAGACAATAGGTTGATGAAGTTAAAACAAGAATTATTTCTTTTAACTGAGAAAATGAAAGTGTAAGCCTAAAGAAGAAACATCACAGTGGGTATTCAAAGGATTTCAGTCTAGAAGGTATGACTGTTTTTTTAATGTCAAAACATCTGAAACAATAGCATACATAGAAATACGAAGCATTATTCAGAGAAGCAAAACTCTGAAGAATTTAAAACCAAATGATGATACGGAAATTTCAAATGGTTATAAAGATGTCCAAGAAACTAAGAGAATACAAAGATTAGAATTAATTAAATCATTAAAAATGTTCTCAACATAAGATTAGAAACAAAATGAAGCTAAATTTCAAGAAGCAACAATTACAATGATGGAACTATAAATTTTATACAGAAGAGACATATTGATAGACTTGACTCACTAAAAGGGGGAATAATCAAAATAGAGCCTCTGCATATATATTAAAGCTCCGAGTTAGTGTTTTTATGGGTATGTTAATTAGTGGACCTTTGTTTCTATATCAATATCTTGTACCATTTTCTTCGGCTCTCCTCCTGTTTGTTTGTTTTGTTCGATTCTGAGTTGGTTGGCTTATTTAATTTATTATTACATTGTATTTTGTAATTGTCCTCTAGATGCCTATTTGTTTTGTAAAGAGAAAATGACTGTGAATCTACATTGGAGGAGAGCTGTAGAGAAACTGGGAAGAGTTGAGGTATAGGAAACTGTAATCAGGATCTATTATGTGAGAAAAATCTATCTTCAATAAACAGGAAAAAATACAAAGAAAAGCATTAAAATGAATTAAGTGTCTATGCAAATGAACATGAAGTACAAAATATGATTTTAAAAGAATACCAATAGCTTAAAGTCAGCAGTGAGGTTAGATATGTAAATTATTAGAATTTTAAAGTTGTCATTATTAGCTAAAATTATCATAAACTTTGAAATACTTAGTGGTAAATACAAGGAAGACATCTACTCATTTCCTTTTGTATGCAAGGAATAGATATGTTAAATTATGCTAAAAATAAAGATAAATAAAATATAATTTATAAAAAGTACATTTTTCTACAAAGGAGCTAGAAAGTTGGCTAAACAGTTAAAAAACACTTGCTAGTTTTCTAAAGGACCAGTTTCTAGTAGCCAGCTCAGGTGATTCACCTTTTTCTGGTCTCTGAATGAACTTGCATACATGCATAATTTGAAAATACTGACAAAATTTCTCTATACAGCTTTGTTATGTTTTTCTAGTATGTTATTGATGTCGTAAACTACATCTTTATAACATACTTATTCACATATATTTCTTTTATTTAATAATTTTTAGCATGGAGAATATAAAATTCGGCTCCAAAAATTATTATATGTAAAACTAACTTTTATTGGAAAGATGTCATTATCATTTGGGAGACTTACGTCTGAATAACCTCACCCTTTCTAGCTCTTTCTGAACACTAGCTAGCTGGTTCAACTCAGATGTTCTGACTCAGACTCCTCTCCAAGCTAACAGAGCCAATCTGGCTTTTTTCAGCTTCTGACTGAATTATTCTACTTGTCTTCAAACTAATTCAGGCAATCTATTTTAATCTTGTCTCCTCCTGGCATGCTCTTCCTTTTCCTACGACCAGACTCTATAATAAACTATGCAGGTAAAACTGCTTCTGTCTCCACAGGAACTGAACTCAACTCAACTCCACTACTTTACCTGAATTCAACTGAACTACATACACTAACTAAACTGCCCTTACTCCTGACTTTCTCTGTTCTCTTAGCAGACTCTTTCCTGCCCCTTCTCCTGAAAGTTGGATGTATTCTTTCTCTGACTCATTCTGTCAAGTCTTTCTCTGATTCATCATGCTGTCTGCCTCTCAATCTGATATCACATTCAAACATGGCTTATTTCTTCTACATATTATATTTACCTTCATTGTTTGGTATTAAAGGTATGTACTAAGGTCATGTTTATATTCCAGCCAGATCATATAGACCTAGAAGTTCTTTGAATGTGATCCCTTGCCAGAGCAGCCATGTGGTTGGATCAAGATCCTCTACAATTATAGTTTTCTTTATGTGTCAATTTATTGACCTTAACAATAATTTTTCATACATATATGTTCTTTTACACTAGTCTGATATCATTTCAACTTGGGGGATTATATTTAACATTTTATATAGCTATATCTAGAGATAATGAGCTCCTTCAGCTTTTCTTGTTCTGAAACTTCCTTTTTGTTTGTTTCTTTGTTTATTACTTTTTGAGACAGGGTTTTCCTATATGGCCGCTGTTGTCCTGTAACTAGTTCTATAGACCAGGCTGGAATATAATTCAAAGATTTGTCTTTCCTCTGCCTCCTGAGTTCTGGGATTAAAAACATGTGTCACTACCACCAAGCAAGACTTTCTTGTTCTGTGGCATACATTTTAAACCTCTTGGTTAGTAATATTTTTTCAATACTTTAAATATATCTATCCTCTCATTGCTACTATTTTTCTACTATGTTATCTTATCATAACCCTAATGAGAATTCCTTATGCCTTGCACATTGTTGGTACATCACAGAATGATGCTTTCCAGACTTACTTTTGTGTTTGATTCCTTTAGCTTGATTTTAGAGTTGTTTAGTATAGAGTTATTGAGCTTTATTATACCCATAGTTTTCTTTTTTAACTGCTTGACCTTAAAATTATTATCTTTCTTCAAATTTGACATATGTTCATCCATATAATCTCTCCATTGGCTCCTAGATTATTTCTTCTGGGGCTGTCTATAACAAAAGTCTCTCACTGTATTCATTTTTGTTCATTCATTATTCTCAACAGTTTAATTACCCTTTCTCTACATGCACAGATTATCAAGCTTTTCAGATCTCTGAAGCTGTTGTCAGGTCATGTAAATGTACTTTTCGACTCAATGACCTTATATTTAATGTCATATTTTTCTTTTGAATTTTCTAAAAATTATGTCTTTTGTTGATATGCTCATGGTATATAAATTATTTTTCTGAGTTATTTTCCAATTTGTAATTTTCTTTATCATTGAATATTTAGGCACTTTTAAAATTTTCTTCCTGTAAGACTGATATCTTTCTTTCTCATATAATACATTCCAGAATTTTTTTCCTCAGTCAATTAAGTAGACTTAACTATCTCTTTATTTACCTGCAATCTTGAAGAAAAAAATTATGTTTAATATAGCAATTTCTTGTTTTTCTAGGTAAACCCTGTACCATGACAAATGTTTCCTTATTATCTGAATTTTTTTCTCATGTTGTTTTGTTGGAGGAGAGGAGTATTCAGATAAGTAGGTTTTATCTTCTCCAGCCCAATTCTACAACCCACTTGGTATTATTGGAGATATAGGTAAAAGAAAACCCCATAGGTAAACAAAAATCCCATAGTTAAACAAAATTCTTATGGAATTGCCCATCATTTCTTCATTGGGTACTTACCTTGGTTCATTTCTGGAAGTTTTAGCTTTTTCTCCTCTCTCTCAGAAGTCCTATAAGGTTTTGAATGAAACATTTACTTTTAAAATTATTATTTCCATAAAATTCCAAGAGACTGGAGATACATGATCCAACATTTTCTGATTGCCACATCATAGAAATTCTGAGCACGAAATGGTAATACATAAGTTTGTTATAGCCTTGCTATGTTAAAGTTTAACTGTATTCATTACTGTTTAACTGTATTCATTACTGTTTTCATACCATAAATATTACACTATCTCTTATCTCTGAATGCATCCCCAACCCTGAGGCCCATTTTCTACTCTTCTTATTCCTACAAATATATTAGAAATACACATGTATAAAGATTTGAAGCTATGATCCACATATCAATAAAGTACAGCATTTGTCTTTCTAGTCCTTAGTTACCACAAAAATATTTTTTCTAGTTTCTTTCCTTGATTTGCATTACAATTTCATTTGTCTCTATAGAGGAATAAAACTCCATTTTATATATGTACCACATTTTCATTATCCATTCATTACTTGAAGGATATAAATACTGATTTCATTTCCTACCTGTTGTGAATATATTATAAATGAACATGGGTGAGCACGAATCTTTGTAGTAGCATACAGAGCCCATTAGGTGCATGCCCAAGAGTAGGATAGTATAGTAAAATAATGGTTACATCAAAGATTTTTTGAGGAAACTTCACATTAATTTTCATAGTGGCTATATTAGTTTACAGTCCCATCAGGAATACAAAAGTGTTCCTATTTTCCTACATCTTTGTCAGTATTTGTTTCCATTTGATATATTATTGAACACTATAGCTTTAAAGATATATTTTTTTTTTTTTTTGGTTTTTTGAGACAGGGTTTCTCTATATAGCCTTGGCTGTCCTGGAACTCACTCAGTAGATCAGGCTGGCCTCGAACTCAGAAATCGGCCTGTCTCTGCCTCCCAAGTGCTGGGATTAAAGGCGTGCGCCACCACCGCCCAGCTAAAGATAATTTTCAAAATAGGAAATTATGTCAAATATTTTTAAGTGTTTATTGACAATTTGTACTTCTGAGAGTTCTCTATTCACATCTTTGAATCATGTTTGGATTAAGGTTTTGCTTTTCTTTTTATTTTTTAATTGTTTTGCTTCATGTTTTAGTTTTAAGGTTTTCATGTGTTCTATATTTAATATGTCAAAAAACTGGTGGCAAAGTTTGTTTTTTTTCTGTTCTGTGGGATACATTTCTACTGGGCTGACAGTTTTTTTTTCTGTATAGAAGTTGTTTCATTTCATGAAATGCTATTTATCATTTATTGTTCTCATTCCTTGTACTACCTAAATCCTGTTGAATCATTCTTGCCTGTGCATGCATCTTGAAATATACTTCTATCTTTTTCCACTATCAGGTTCAGCATATCAGATACTATATATTAAGTCATATTAAGTTGACTTTTGTGCAGGGTAAGAGAGAGGAATCTAGTTTCATCCTTTCTATGTTGATATCCAGTTTTCTCAGAACATTTAGTTGAAGATGCTGAGTTTTCTATACTGTTGATTTGATGTTTTTGGCATCTTTATAAAAACAAAAAAACCAAAAACCAAAAACCAAAAACCAAAAAACCAAAAACATAACAGAACACCATAGTTGAATAGTATTAAATTTGGGTACTCTATTCTGTACCATTGCTCAATATGTGAGGTTTTATCCCAGCACCATGCCGTTTTTTTTATTACTATGGCTCTGTGATGCAAGTTTAAATTAGGTATTGTGATAACACCCAAAGGTTTTTTTTTTTAAGATTAAAAAAAAAACTAGTATTGATAAAGTAAATAAACGTGTTTTGTGTATTATTGACTCTTAATTAATTTTCTGGTGTCTTAAAAATACCATTAAGTTAAAATAAGAAAACTGAGAATCTTTAATTCAATATGGATGTTGTCCTTAACAAGGGATTAAAAAGCACTGGTTTGCACTGGTAAAGGCAACAAATACATAGTAACAAGGAATCAAGGCAAAGGTAATTTGCAAAAGTCCCCCAAACCTGCTGCTACTTGACCTTTGAGTTTGTTTCTTGACACTAAATTTTGGATTAGAGCTTTGCACAATGAAGTGAGCTTAATCTTTGCTTTCAATCCTTCATCTCTGTAAACATGTAAATCTCTGGTGTTTAAGCCACCTGGTGTGTGATATTTTGTTTTCTCAGCCTCAACAGACTACTATAGAATGTATCAGCATCAGAATAAGTAAGATGAAAGGAGTAAAATTTTGTGGTAGTAAAAGCTCTAATATTTTGTTCCTGGAGTTGAAAGTCACTTTTCTCAACACTAATGCAATGATAAAATGTTGAATATTGGTACCTGAAAAACTTTGTTTCTGTGTTTTAAACAATTTCTCTTTACTGTTAATGTTAAGGTGATTTAATTTTGCACTTTCTTAAAATCTAGTGGATTCAAGTGTCACTTCCTAAGAGAGTCTCCTCTTCATAAAAAAAAAGCATACGACTTGTCAAGTATTTTAGACATCAGTTATTAGAGTTTAGGGTAATATTCATTGTTGAGACATTCTTATACAACTTCATGGCATCTGCATAACTGACTAAAGATGTAAAGATTTAGCAATTTACAATCAATTTCAACTATACTTTTCAATTTACTTTCTGGAGAAGATTTTTTTCCTACTATAATTATTTTTTAATGGATCATTAAAATTCTTACCAGCACCTTGCTGCCTTGAAGAAGTAGGGTGAGCCTGTATAAACAGAAGTCCTGCCCCTCGCCTGGTCCTTGTGGCTGGAGCAGACACCCCAGTAGGTCTGGTCCCATGTGGACACCATATCCTGAGACATCCTAGAGAGGCCACTAACCTCAAAGCACCAGGTAAGAACAGTTGCCCACTGCCCTGTTACACCTCAGAGCTACAACTGGGAGCAGGGAGTGCTCAGGATCCACCAGGCACCCAAACACTGCCCCTGCAGAATACCACTCCCCTTCTACCACTCGTCTAGTCCTAGTGGCTGAGGCAGACACCCAGCAGGTCAGCTCCCATGAACACAACCTTATCCCAAGACATCCTAGAGGAGCTACTGAACTCAGAGCAGTGGACATCATACCCTGAGACATCATAGAGGAGCCACTAAACTAAGAGAAGTGAACACATAGCTGGTCTGCTCCATGAAGACACCTTATACTGAGACATCCTAGAAGAGACACTGCACCCAGAGCAGCAGTTACATAGCAGGTCTGCTATCATGGAGAAACCATGTCCTGAGACATCCTAGAAGAGCCACTATACTCACAGCAGCTAGAGCTCAGGATCACAGGATTACAGAGACATAAGAACTCTGAGGAGTTCTGACACAAGCAAGATAACTGGAAAGGCAGGCTCCAGTCAGAACCAGTGAGTGCACGCAGCACTATAGTTAACCAGATGATGAAAGGTGAGCCCAAGAACTTAAACAACATAAACAAGAGTTACTTGGCATAATCAGAACACAGTTCTCCCACCAGAGCAAGCCCTGAACACCCCATCACACGGGAAAAGCAGGATTCAGAATTAAAATCACTTCTCATGATGATGATAGAGGACTTTAAGAAGGACATAAATAACAATCTCAAAGAATTTGAGGAGAACACAGGTAAACAGGTAGAAGCCCTTACAGAGGAAATACAAAAATCTCATAAAGAATTGGAAGAAAACACAAGCAATAAGGTGAAGGAATTAAACAAAACTGTCCAGGTTTTGTTTTACTACCTCAGAGTAAAAGGATGGAAAACAATCTTCCAAGCAAATGGTCCCAAGACACAAGCTGGAGTAGCAATTCTAAATATAAAATAAAATCGACATTCAACCAAGACTTCATGCTCATCAAAGAAAAAAACCTACCAAGATGAACTCTCAATTCTGAACATCTATACCCAAAATGCAAGAGTACCCACTTACATAAAAGAAACTTTACTAAAGCTCAAAGCATGCATTGCACCTCACACAATAATACTGGAGAATTTCAACACCCCACTCACAGCAATGGATAGATCATGGAAACAGAAACCAAAGGAGACACAATGAAACTAACAGAAGTTATGAACCAAATGGATTTAACTGATATATATATAGAAAATTTCATCATAAAACAAAAGAATATACCTTTTTCTCAGAACCTCATGGTACATTTTCCAAAATAGACCCTATTATTGGTTACAAAACAGGCCTCAACAGACACAAAAAGATTGAAATAATCCCATTTACCCTATCAGAACACCATTGACTAAAGCTGGTCTTTAATAATGACAGAAACAATGGAAAGCCCACATACATGTAGAAACTGAACAATGCTCTACTCAATGATGACGTGGTCAAGGAAGAAATAAATAAACAAATTAAAGACTTTAGAATTTAATGAAAATGAGGACACTTCATACCAAACCCTGTGAAATTCCATGAAAGCAGTACTAAGGAAAACTCTTAGCTCTAAGTGCCTACAAAAAGAAACTGGAGAGAGCATATACTAACAACTTGACAGCACACCTAAAATTGTTAGAACAAAAAGAAGCAAATATACCCAAGAGGAGTAGAGGGCAGGAAATAAGGAAACTCAGGAGTGAAATCAACCAAGTAGAACAGAAAGATATATGCAAAATATCAACAAAACCAGGAGCTGGTTCTTTGAGAAACTCAACAAGACAAATAAACCCTTAGTCAGACTAACCTAAGGGCATAGAGACAGTATCCAAATTAATAAATTCAGAAATGAAAAGGGAGACATAACAACAGAAACTGAGGAAATTTTTTAAAAAAATCAGATCCTACTATAAAGGACTATAATCAAAAAATTGGAAAATCTGGATGAAATGAACAATTTTCTAGATAGATACCAGGTACCAAAATTACATCAGGAACAGATAAACCATCTAAACACTCACATAACCCCTCAAAAAATCAAAGTAGTCATTAAAAGTCTCCCCACCAAAAAAGTCTGGGACCAGATGGTTTTAGTGCAGAATTCTATCAGACCTTCCAGGAAGACCTAATACCAATTCTCTTCAAACTATTCCACAGAAAAGAAACAGAAGGAACACTACCCAATTTGTTTTATGGAGCTACAATTACACTCATACCTAAACCTCACAAAGAACCAACAAAAAAAGAAAACTACAGACCTATCACTCTTATGAATATTGATGCAAAAATACTCAATAAAATTCTCACAAACTGATTCCAAGAACACATCAAAACAATCATCCATCATGATCAAGTAAGCTTTATCCCAGGAATGCAGGGATGATTCAATATTTGGAAATCCATCAATGTAATCCACTACATAAATAAACTCAAAGAAAAAAAAAAACACATGATCATCTCACTAGATGCTGAGAAATCATTTGACAACATTCAACATCCCTTCATGTTAAAAGTCTTGGAAAGATCAGGAATCCAAGGCCTATACCTAAACATAGTAAAAGCAATATGCAGCAAGCCAATAGCCAACATCAAACTAAATGGAGAGAAACTCGAAGCAATCCCACTAAGATCAGGGTCTAGATAGGCTGCCCACTCTCATCCTACCTATTCAATATAGTACTGGAAGTCCTAGCTAGAACAATTAGACAACAAAAGGAAGTCAAAAGGATACAAATAGAAAAGGAAGAAGTCAAAATTTCACTATTTGCAGATGATATGATAGTATACTTAACTGACCCTAAAACGTCCACCAGAGAACTAAACCTGATAAACAACTTTAGCAAAATGGCTGGATATAAAATCAACTCAAACAAATCAGTAGCCTTCCTCTACTCAAAGGATAAACAGGCTGAGAAATAAATTAGGGAAATGACAACCTTCACAAAAGTCACAAATATTATAAAATATCTTGGAGTGAATCTAACAAAGCAAGTGAAAGATCTGTATGACAAGAACTTCAAGTGTCTGAAGAAAGAAATCAAAGAAGATCTCAGAAGATGGAAATATCTCCCATGCTCCTGGATTGGCAGGATTAACTTAGTAAAAATGGCTGTCATGTCAAAGGCAATCTACTGATTCAATGTGATCCCCATCAAAATTCCAAATCAATTCTTCATAGAGATAGAAAGAGCATTTTGCAAATTTATTTGGAATAACAAAAAACCTAGGATAGCTGGAACTATTATCAACAATAAAAGAACTTCTGGGGGAATCACCATCCCTGACCTCAAACTGTACTACAGAGCAGTAGTGATAAAAACTGCATGATATTAGTACAGAGTCAGTAGAAAGATCAATGGAATAGAATTGGAGATCCAGAAATGAACCCACAAACCTATGGTCACTTGATTTTTGTCAAAGGAGCTAAAAACCATCCAGTGAAAAAAGGACAGCATTTTCAACAAATGGTGTTTGCTCAACTGGAGGTCAACATGTAGAAGAATGCAAATTAATGCATTCTTATCCCCTTGTACAGTGCTCAAGTACAAATGGATAAAGGACCTTCACATAAAACCAGATATGCTGAAACTAATAGAAGAGAAGGTGGGGAAGACCCTAGAATACATAGGCACAGGGGAAAAGTTCCTGAACAGCATACCAATGGCTTATGCTCTAAGATCAAGAATTGACAAATGGGACCTCATCAAATTGCAAAGCTTCTGTAAGGCAAAGGACACTGGCAATTAGACAAAACAGCAATCAACAGATTGGGAAAAGATCATTAACAATCCTAGATCAGATAGAGGCTAATATCGAATATATGCAAAGAACTCAAGAAATTAGACACCAAAGAACAAAAGAACCCCATTAAAAAATGGGGTGCAAAGCTAAACTAATAATTCTCAACTGAGGAAAATCGAGTGGCCAAGAAGCACCTTAAGAGATGCTCAACATCCTAAGTCATCAGGGAAATGCAAATCAAAACAACCCTGAGATATCACCTTACACCAGACAGAATGTCTAAGATCAAAAACTCAGGTGACAGTAGATGCTGGCAAGGATGTGGAGAAAGAGGAACACTCCTCCATTGTTGGTGGGGTTGCAAGCTGGTACAACCACTCTGGAATTCAGTCTGGCAGTTCCTCAGAAAATTGGACATAGCACTACCTGAGGACCCAGCTATACCACTCCTGGGCATATACCCAGAAGATGCTCCAACATATAACAAGGACATATGCTCTACTATGTTCATAGCAGCCTTATTTTTAATAGCCAGAGCTGGAAAGAACCCAGATGCACTTCAACAGAGCAATGGATACAAAAAATGTGGTACATTTACACAATGGAATATTACTCAGCTATTAACAATAATGAATTCTAGAAATTCTTAGGTAAATGGATGGAACTAGAAAATATCATCCTGAGTGAGTTAACCCAATCACAAAAGAACACACATGGTATTTACTCACTGATAAGCAGATATTAGCCACAAAATTTGAAACAACAAAGAGACCACATAAAGCTCATGAAGAAGGAAGAACAAATATGGATGCCTAGGTCTTACTTAGAAGGAGTAACAAAATACTTAAGGGAGCAAATATGGAGACAAATTGTGGGTCAGAAACTGAAGGGGAGGCTGTCTGGAGACCATTCCTCCTGGGTATTCATCCCATGTGCAGTCACCAAAAACAGACTCTGATAGGGATGTCAGGATGGGAAAGCTGACAGCAGCTTGATAAGGCTGTCTCCTTAGAGGTCCCCCAGAGTCTGACATACCCAGAGGCAGATACTCACAGCTAACCATTTATGTGATCAAGGATTCCCAATGGAGAAGTTAGAGAGAAGACTGAAGGAGCTGGAAGGGTTGGTGGCCCCATGAGGAGAGCAACAATACCAACCAGCCAGAGCTCTCCAGGGTCTAAACCACCAGCCTAGGAGCACATAGGGAGGGACACATGACTCCAGCTTTATATGTAGGGGAGGATGGCCTTGTTGGGCATAGGTGGGAGAGGAGATCTTTGGTCCCATGAAGGCTGAACACTGAGTGGGGGGGTGGAATCTGAGGGTGGGGATATGGGAGTGTGGGGTAGGTGGGGGCACACCCTCATAAAAGTGGAAAGAGGGGGGATGGGATAAGGAGCTCCTAGGTGGTAGGGGGATTGGGGTAAGGCAATTAAATTTGAAATGTAAATATAATATCCAAAAAAAAGAAGGAAAAAAGAAAAGTTGTTAGAACCAACATCTTTAATAAGCTGTCAGCCCTCTTAAAAATTATCTTGATACTAAATTTTGTTTTGAGAATTTTATATTGAAGAATACACAGCCTTGGTGTATCTACTCATCAGGCAAGCTCAGCAGAGCTGCTCAAACCTCTGATGTCTTGGAATTATATCTGGATGCAGTGAAGCCAAAGTGTCAGAGGCTTATCAATTTACTCTTCCTCCCACCCCTCTTCTAATATCTCAACACCCATAATCTGCTTGAAGAAGTTAATGAAGAGTCACCGCCACTGTGCCCTGGGCTTGGGGACTAAGGTGGTTAATATTGGGCTGTCTTTCTAGGGAAAATTAGTGGTACTGTTGGAACATGGAGGATTAGCTAGGATTTATTTCATGGCCATAAACCTAGTGGTAGAAATCTATATAATTGTTATCAAGATGAAGTTATAATTTCTTAAATGGTACAAAATTTACTTTGATTTCAAATTTAAGGTTTCCATTGGTATGAGCTTCTTATTGATATAAAAGTGAGATGAATGTTGTTACTCTCATAGGCATTGTGCCTTTATAACACATTTAGGAATACAAGGCTTAGACCCAGACTTTCTTTAAAGTTCTTAACTAATTTTAGATGGCTAGCCTGTTCTTTAAGGGCCTATAGCAAATTTATGGCTTGGAGTTTATTGCTAGGGTGTTTTCTATATTTTATTTAGAAATATCTGATAGGAGTTAACAGACAACAGTCCAGATTACCTTACATGGATAGTTGGTTTTCAAAACTTGAAAAGTCCGCAGAATTGACATTACAAACATTTCTGTATTAATGTTCATTTTGATTAGAGACCTGTCTGCTCCTGAAAGCTTCCTGTCTTGGATTCTAAGAAGAAATTGAGCATTCTTGGAGTTATTCCAGTTGTGGTGATCTCCCTGGACCGTGTTTACTACCCTGCTTGGATGGGGCAGAAGGCTAAATATATAGATTGAATAGAGATGTTCTTAGTGTGATGAGAAGCATCCTTAAGTTTATATTCAGAACACAACCAAAGAGAAATTAAGATCTTGAGATTGTCACTAAATTATAAACTGTCAATGTTCCATCAGCTTTATATATATTTAACTATAATTTTTAAAATTTCTTTTGCATTAAGTATTTTTGAGAGTAAAGTCATAGAGCATAACTATAATTTTGGAATGCAATACCAATTTTTAACAGTGTAAGCAATCTAGTTTCTAAAATCAATACCAAGTGCATTATTTTCATGCTCAAAGTTTGGTTGCCAGTTTTTGTATATGAATGCACGATGCACTTTTTATACCTTTTATAGCTTTTAATACCTCATGTATTATGAGCTATTAAATGTTAACCAAACATTGTTTTAAATCCTATCTTTTATAAGGCTGTTTTCTAGGATAGGAATTACATAAAATATTATGCCTATTTAGACGTATGTTTTGAGACCTATTTCCTAGGTTGGCTCATTCCATGTGTTATGGCCAAGAATGACTCCAACCCTAAATTACTTGTTTTAAGCCAACTTTCTGTTCTCAATGTTACAAATTTTTAACCATACTCAATAACCTATAAGCCAATAATCTATAACCAAGACCTGAGGAACATATTTATAAATTTAAGATCATTTGGAAACAAAGATGAAGTGGCCACATGCATTTATATATTTAGATTAGACAAACAAATGTTTTGTTTTGTTTACTTTTTCTAGCTGTAATTTCAAGGGAGAAGTACCTTGCCACCTGATGAACTCAATAATCACAGTCACAGATACTTGTCAGGAGAAACAGCCATCAGCTTGCTTACTGGAAAAGCTGCTGTCCCCTTCTCTGGATTGTACACAGAGGCAGCCCCTATCAGTGCTAGAGTTCTAGCTGCATGTGTAGGGCTCCAAGGGCAGTTTATCAGTTTTTGTTGTGCCAAGTCAGACTGCTTTTTTTTCCCTAAAACGTTCCTTGAAATGAGTTAAAATTAAATTAAGGGTTGACTGGCCAGCAGATAATGTTTTAACCATTTTTTTCTTTTGAATATGAAACACAGAGCAAAAATCAAGCAATGCAACACAACCACATACACAAATGGACAGACATGGACAGACTAGTATTCCAAGGACAGACAATAGACAGAGAGAAAAGAGAACCAGATGTCCCACCAAAAGGACCCAAAATCAGAAATAGGCATTACCTCAGTCAGTCTCCTGATTTCCTCTTGACCCTAGAAGGCCTCTGGAACAGCTAACTTTCACTTCCCAACATGGTTGCCAAAGTATCCCTGGACAGTGGATAAGACTGCTTTTCCATAACCCTCATCTCCTTCTCATGTTGAGGGTTTAAAACTATGTCTAATTAGGGTCCAAAGACTAAAGGTGTCTATAGGCACTTTACCTAGTCCATGCCAATCATAATAATTTGTGAAGTCTTTCTCCAACTTACTTTGAGATAAATGTATTGTACTTTCCTAAGGAAACCAAGGACAGACCTTCTCTACAAAATATGAAAAAAAAAACATGTAATTGCTATATTCCTATTGTACAAAGCATATTTTTCTCCTTTTCTTACTTTTTTTTCATTTTTACTTTTAATCTTTTCGAGCTCCCTTAAATTTTCTGAACACCCTTACCTTTTTCTAGCTCCTTTATCTATGTTTTCCTATGTCTTGTACTACCAAAAGGTATTCACCTTGCCAATTCATTCACTTATTTAGAGTGCTCGACTTCCAGTGGTGTCCTTTACTGCTTCCCCTATAGTCGAGCCCTACATTTAGCACTATTATACTGGAGTCTGCCAGTTATTCAACAAGGGAACCATGATTGGGGGAGTAAGGATGACTATAGAAAAGGCAGAAAGAAAATTCAAGAGACAAGGATGAGAGAGCTGCTCTTGAAAACCATGACAACAAACAAGTGTATTTTCTCAGTTTCTTTTCAAGGCAAGCAACACAAAGAATGACCAATTTCAGGGAGATAAACAATGACCACAAACCCTCACATGGCAAGTTTATGGTATACAGTATCTATGACTAAGCCCGTTTTCTTCAGGCTAGATAGTCTCCCAAGGACTCATTTATAAGCAGAAAAACTTGTCTTAAAAAAAAAACAGATGTCAGCAGAATCATTCATGATTAATCACAAGCAAGAAGTCAGTCAAAGTTAACTCAGGAAATGCTTCACACACCATACACTAAGATTTTGTTGGAAAAATTAAAATTTTCTTTTCCAGCTTCATTTCAGTTTTTTATTTAATATGTATATTTTTGATAGTTTTTATTTCCATATTTAGAATTGCAATCCTGATTTTATTTACTTGATTTTGATTTCTTGAGTTTCAATTTGTTTTGTCTTTTCTCAGTTTATTCAAGTTTTTGGTAGGGTATTCTTCCAATTCATTAACGTATTTGAACATAGTTATAACTATTCTTTTGAAACCATGTCTTGAATTTTATCTCATTGAATATTTTTTAAGGTCATTTATACTCTTTTTTGAATTTTTTATTAGATATTTTCTTTATTTACATTTCAAATGTTATCTCCTTTCCTGGTTTCTTCTCCAAAAATCCCCTATGCTATCCCCCATCTGTCTGCTTCTATGAGGGGGATCCTCAAACTACCCACACACTCCTGATTCCTTGTACTGGCATTCCCTTACTCTGGGGCATTGACCCTTCACAGAACAAAGGGCCTGTCCTCCATTGATGTCTGACAAGGCCATCCTCTGCTACATATGCAGCCGATGGAATGGGTTCCTCTGTAGTTTGGATGGATCCTCATGTGGAGCAGTCTCTGGATGGCCAGTCCTTCAGTCTCTGCTTCACACTTTGTCTCTGTACCTGCTCCCTTTGGTATTTTATTCTCCCTTCTAAGAAGGAGCAAAATATCTAAACTTTGGTCTCCTTTCTTCTTTTTTTTTTTTTTTTTTTTTTTTTTTGCAGTTGCAGAGGAGGTTTAATGACGAGGGCCCTCGGGCTGGAACATATCTCACGCAGGAGATAAAGATTCTGACCCAGGACCCAGGAAACTTGGGATATTTATGATTGGTTGCACTTTCACGTGGCTACACATGATTGAATATTTCAAACATCAGCAACTTGCAGAACTGGCAGAACTTGTAGAACCTCAGACCTCCCAGAAAAGGGAGGGTGAAGTAAACACCCGATAGCCCATTACTCACTTGGGCTTGTTTGAACTTGTCTGGGCACACCCTTGCATGCCTTTATTTTTGGTCACCCTGCCCCTGCAGGGACTTAATATTTTATTATGATTAAATTTAACAAATTGTTGGTGGTTTTTGCTGACCATGAATTTTTTTTGTTATTGTTTTAATGCTGCTTTCAAATTTTATTTTCACATTCCCTAGTCTTTTTGTTTGAAATAATTCTAATCTTAGAATTAGGGATCAATATCTTCATATTTATGTCTTAATATTATTAGATGAATGGCAGGTGGACACATGTCATCTGGACTGACTCCCCACCCCTGAGGTCATCGGTGCAGAGAGCAACCTTGGAGCCAGTGGCCAACAAGCAAGTATGATTTTGCCACAGTCCATGCCTGCAAGGCTATATGCAAAGAGAGGAAACCCTGATGAAACCGGAAGCTGTAAATATTTGTTGCCCAGGATACCAAAAAGGGAGGGGACTCCAGCCTGAGGCAATAACTGGACAGATCAAGTGGCTTGATACAGGAGCCCTTCCCAGTTTGGGGGCCTAAAAGAGACAATGGCGCACACAAGAAGGGAGAACTATACTCCCCAGAAATCAAAAGACTTACCAAGCTAAATGTACAGATGGTCTCCTATCTTCTTGTGCTTCATGTGGTCTATGAGTTGAATCTTGGGTATTCCCAGCTCTTGGGCTAATATCCACTTATCAGTGAGTACAAACCAAGTGTGTTATTTTGTGATTGGGTTACCTTACTCGGGATATTTTCTAGTTTCATCCATTCACCTGAGAATTTCATGAAGACATTGTTTTTTATAGCTGAGTAGTACTTCATTGTATAAATGTACATTTTCTGTGTCCACTCCTCTGTTGAAGGATATCTGGGTTCTTTCCAGGGTCTGGCTATCGTAAATAAGGCTGCTATGAACACAGTGGAGCATATGTCTTTATTATATGTTGGAGCATCTTTAGGGTATATGCCCACGAGTGGTATAACTGGGTCCTCAGGTCCAATTTTCTGAGGAACCACCAGACTGGTTTCCAGAGTGGTTGTATCAGCTTGCAATCCCACCAACAATGGAGGAGTTTCCTCTTCGTCTACATCCTTGTCAGCATCTGCGTTCACCTAAATTTTTGATCTTAGCCATTCTGACTGGTGTGAGGTAGAATGTCAGGGTTGTCTTGACTTGAATTTCCCTGATGACCAAAGATGTTGAACATTTCTTTAGGTGCTTTTCATTCACTATTCTTCAGCTGAGAATTCTTTGTTTATCTCTCTACCCCATGTTTAATAGGGTTATTTGGTTCCCTGGAGTCTTACTTCTTGTGTTCTTAGTATATACTGGATACTAGCCCCTTATCAGATGTAGGGTTGGTAAAGATCTTTTCCCAGTCTGATGGTTGCTATTTGGTTCTATTGACAGCGTCCTTTGCCTTACAGAAGCTTTGCAATTTTATGATGTCCTATTTGTTAATGTTTTTATCTTAGGGCATAGGCTATTGGTGTTCTGTTCAGGAAAATTTCCCATGTGACCATGTGTTCAAGGCTCTTCCCCACTTACTCTTCTATTAGTTTCAGTGTACTTGGTTTTATGTGGAAGTCCTTGATGAACTTGGACTTGAGCTTTGTATAAGAAGACAGGAATGGGTCAATTTGCATTTTTCTACATGCTGACCTCCAATTGAACCAGCACCATTTGTTGAAAATGTTGTCTTTTTTCCACTGGATGGCGTTAACTCCTTTGCAAAAAATCAAATGGCCACAGCTATGTGGGTTCATTTTCTGGGTCTTCAATTCTGTTCCATTGATGTACCTGCCTGCCTGTACCAATATCATACAGTTTTTATCACTATTGCTGTATAATATAGCTTAAAGTCAGGGATGGTGATTCCCCCAGAAGTTCATTTGTTGTTGAGAATAGATTTTTCTACCCTGGGTTTTTGTTATTCTAGATGAATTTACAAACTTCTCTTTCTAACTCTATGAAGAATTGATTTGGAATTTTCATGGTGATTGTATTGAATCTGCAGATTGCTTTCAGTAAGATGACCATTTTTAATGCATTAATCCTGCCACTTCAGGAGCATGCTAGATCTTTCTATCTTTTGAGATCTGCGATCTTTGATTTTTTTCTTCAGAGACTTAAAGTTTTTGTCATACACATAGTTTTTTTCACTTGTTTGGTTAGGGTCACACTGACATATTTTATATTATATGTGACAATTGTGAAGGATGTCATTTCCCTAATTTCTTTCTCAATGTGTTTATACTTTGAATAGAATGCTGCTACTATTTGTTTGAGTTAATTTTATACCCAGCCACTTTACTGACATTGTTTTTTTAGGTTTAGGAGTTCTCAGATGGAATTTTTAGGGCTACTTGACTATACTATCATATCATCTGCTAATAGAGATATTTTGACTTTTTCTTTCCAATTTGTATCCGTTTGACCTTCTTTCATTGTCCAATTGCTCTGGCTAGGATTTCGAGTACTATACTGAATAGGTAGGTAGAGAGTAGGCAGCCTTGTCTAGGTCCCTGATTTTAGTGGTATTGCTTCAAATTTCTCCCTATTTAGTTTGATGTTAGGTACTGGTTGTATGGACCTTGAATTCCTGATCTTTCCAAGACATTTATTATGAAAGAATGTTAGATTTTGTCAAATGTGTTCTCAGCATCTAATGAAATGATCATGAGGCTTTTTTTTTCTTTGAGTTTTCTTATACAGTGGATTACTTTGATGGATTTCCATATATTAAAACATCCCTGAATCCCTGAGATAAAGCCTACTTAGTCATGATGGATGATCATTTTGATGTGTTTTTGGAGTCAGTTTTTGAGAATTTTATTTTGCATTGATATTCATAAGGGAAATTGGTCTGAAGTTCTCTTTCTTTGTTGTTGGGTTTTGTTTTTTAGTTTAGGTATTAGTATAATTGTGGGTTCATAGAATGAAATGGGTAGTGTTCCCTCTGTTTGTATTTTGTGCAATAGTTTAAAGAGTACTGGTATTATGTCTTCTTTGAAATTCTGATAGAAATCTGCACTAAACCCATCTAGTCCTAGTATTTTTTTTGGTTTGGGAGACTTTTAAAGACTGCTTCTATTTTTTATGGGTTATGGAACTGTTTAGATAGTTTATATGATGCAGATTTTATTTTGGTACTTTATATCTGTCTAGAAAATTGTCCATTTTATCCAGATTTTTCAGTTTTGTTAAGTGTAGGCTTTTGTACTATGATCTTTTGATTTTTTTTCTTGTTTTTTTCCCCATTTCTGTTATGTCTCCCTTTTCATTTCTGATTTTGCTAATTTGAATACTCTCTTTGCCCTCTGGTTAATTTGGATAAGGATTTGTCTTATTTTGTTGATCTTACCAAAGAACCTTTCCATAGTTCTTCTTGTTTCTACTTGGGTGATTTCAGTCCTGAGTTTGATTATTTCCTGCGTTCTACTCCTCTTGGATATATTTGCCTCATTTTCTTCTAGTGCTTTAAGATGAACTGTTAAGCTGCTAGTGTAAGCTCTCTCCAGTGTCTTTTTGGAGGCACTAAGAGCTATGAGTTTTTCTCTAAGCACTGCTTTTATTGTGTCTCATAAATTTAGGTATGTTGTGTCTTCATTTTCATTAAATTCTATAAAGTCATTAATTTCTTTCTTTATTTCTTCCTTGACCAAGTTATCATCAAGTAGAGAATTGTTCACCTTCCTGTTACTTTTGTTGTTTGAGGTGGAGTTATGATTATACTGGGTCCTGTTTATGTATCCAGTCTCTTAGTCTATATCTTTTTACTGGGGAAATTGAGTCCACTGATATTAAGGTATATTAACGAAAAGTGATTATTACTTCCTGTAAAACCAAATTTACACAATATCTTTCCACAAATCTACCCATACAACAGAATGAATGGAAAACTCCAACACAAGGAGGGAAACTACACCTGAGAAAAATTAAAAAGTGATCTTCTTTTAACAAACGAAAAAGAAGATAGCCACATATTTCAAACTGGCTAAAATGGGGTAAGCTTGCAAGTTTCCAACAGTCTCTTGATACAGGGAGCAATTCCCAATCTAGCTTTATGATTCATAGAATATTGCCAAACCCTCATGGTGGAGGATTTATTTCATCCCATAACTTAGGAGACTCATGTTGAAAGTCCTGGAGTAATGTCCATACGTCTGGATATATTTTTGCTGTGAAGGCAGTTAGAGGGAAGTTAATCTGATTTGGTATGCATATACAAAGGAAATGTAATTTTCTTGAAAAGGAAAGTGATGGTGGTGTTTACATTTTGAAAATCATGGTCCAGGAGTGGGGAATGAGCTGTTTAGAACCACCATGAAGGAAACACATGTTTGTGTGCTGGCTGTTTGATGTCCCTTGTAATGCATATCAGTCATGTCTGTGAAGAACCACACACTGTAATGAGACTACTAATTATTTGCTGACATTGTTTTAAACAGGTCTTTTAACCTCATTTTTAGTAGTTATTAGGTCTTTTTAAACTATAGGTCTTAAGACAGAGAAATGAGCTCTGCTGTCTGGGCCTTTGGGCTTTGTGGCAAGGGTTGTATTTTTTGGTGGTTCATGGGGTAGTTACTATTGTTCTGAATCTCCTTGTTTCAGGAACCTCACCAGAGATGACCACTGAGATATGGCAAATACTTGATTGAAAGTCTTTACTTCAGCTGTCTGGCACTACTACACCCAAGTCTTAGGAAGACATAGGCATGGCCCCAAATATACAGTACATAAGTTTTAAAGAAAAAAAAACCAATGAACTGGCATTGTGCTCAGTAGCCACAGGAGAGCTTTGTAAAAACAAGTAGTTTAATAAAAGCTAAAATAAGCATTTAACTGCATGAGGTTCCATAGAAATAGGCAGTTTAACAGAAGCTATGGTGTTCAGGACATTTTGACCCTGGGTTACCAGAACAGAGTTGTGAAATTTTCCATGAGATTCTCCAACAAGTAGATCAAACTCAAGTTAAACCTGAAATGTCTCAGCAAGAATAAAAGATAGAGGAACCTTTGCAATGTTTCATCCTGTTACATTCTGGCTCCATTTATGACCATTCTGGTTTTTGTCATTGTTGTTGTTGTTTTGGTTTTTTAATCAATAAACAGATTGGATTCTGTCTCAGTCAGGAAAGTATCCTTGAAATCTTCATGGCTGACTTGAGAAATGTCCAAGAAGTCCTCACAGTCATGGAGGATGACCCCAGGTTGCTATTAGACATTAATGTTACATGGTTGAGATTCCATATAGTAGGAAAAGTGAGACTGAATTGATCAAGAAATAAACTCTGATGCTGAGTGATGTGGGCATTTGACAATTTCTAGCTATTTGACTATCTTGGGGGATCCAGACTAAGCTTATCAGCTTTTCTTATTAGTACAACAGTTACAATTATGGTATAAAAAGAGGATGGCGAAAGGAAGGACCCTAGGTTCAGAGACTTAGACAGACAGTTGCAACTTAGTTGCAGGTCTCCAACAAGTCTCAGTTTCTGGGTCAAAATGCTCTATATGATATCCTGAATCTCATGGATGAAAAGGTGAAATAATGGTTTTAGTTATATCTGGTAAGGCCAAGGCGAGGGCTCTAGTTATAACCTATTTTGCTTCTGAAAATTTTTTATTCTTATTTGGTTTAGACTTTTCTAAAGACTTGCAGTTGCAGAATAAAGGCGCTAGACTATTTCAGAAAATCAAGAAAACTAGAGCCTGCAATATTCTGTTGACCCCAGAAAATTATTTTTTACCTATTTTCTGTTTTGGAAAGGTGTGAGTATGAAGAATGGGTTTTTCTAGGCAGCATTTGAGAGTTTTCTTACCTTGAGTGAAGTTGTATCCCAGATAGAAAACTTTGGTTTAGCAGAGCTAATCTTTTTGTGGAGAGACATGATATCCCATTATCTGGAGCATCTGGAGCATATCTTTTATGTTTTTAAATAGACGGCATTGTTACTGGGAGTCTTCCAGAGATGACCATTCAGACATAGTTTATAGCCCTTAATTTAGTTGTTTAGGACTATACTCAGTTATTTGTGAAAACAGATATACTCTTAAGTGTTCAGAGCATGGAACTTTTAACTATAGAAACTGTATTGTACCATCTTACTTGGTAAATTGGGGGTGGGGATTTCAATTTGTGTAAGCAAGCAGTTTGACAAAAACTAAGATAATTGGTTAGCTGGATGACAGATTGCACTAATAGTTCAACAGAATCTAAGTACAAGCTGTAACACCCTGACCTTGAGTTTCTAGAATAGAGTTGAATAATTTTCTATGGGATTCTCCATCATAAAATCAAATTTCAGTTAAACATGAAATGCCTTAGGAAAATACAAGATGGAGGAAGCTTTTCACTGACTTACTGTGTCACATTCCCAACTGGTTCCATAGGCATGAATCAAATCATCGAGTCATTGTGTTCTAGGGGATCATGGTTGGTCTTAAGGACCAGTAGCTTAACTGAGTTTATCTGATTGATGCAAATGGCCATGCAGTTAAGGATGCATGGTTTCATCATTAACCTGATCAGAATAAGAATCAATTGTATAATTAATGCTGTTAGTAAGGTGGTCAGCCATGCTGACCATATGAATAGAGACTGATAATAATTATCTGATCAATGTCTTTTCCCCCTTTATTTGAGGTTTTCTCTGACCATAACAATGTTTTTATAAATTATTTCTGGTTGTTTGGTATACAAACAGCAGGTATCTCCTAAAGCCATACATAATCCTTCTTGTTTCATTAAGGCAATATATAAGTCTCCTCAATTTTGTTTAATCACTTATTCTAAGGTGTCTACTTGTTTGTCTAATCATTATATGGGTTATTTACCTAAGTCCTGGTCTACACTTAATCCTCTAAGTTTTCAAGACCATGAGGGCCAATATTCCTATGGCTATAGGCTCAACAATATTAGCTCCATCCAGTAGCAGAACAAGGTTAGGTGCAGCTCACATTCTCTATTAGAGAATGTGTTCTCTCTTCTTCTCGATTATGTAAATAAGCCAGTGGTAGGATGTGCACTAGGACTCAAAAGAGGGAGTTACTGTTTTGGAATGCCTCAGAAGGTACATTTACCTAAACAATTTGTGCTTACCCCCCAAGTGGTCTCTGGGTCTATAAAAAAATTAATCTGGAAAGTAGAATAGCAAGCACTGTAATAAAGTGAGGCTTTAGGTCAAAATTCTTGGACACCAGGCAAATCTCAGCTTTTTGTAGGCTCCCCCAGAGTGATTTTAGGCTGTTCCTAGTTACACTTGTTTTTATTTGCTGGTAAACTAATGATTGTCTCTTTTGTTTTATAGTAAGTGTGGTCAAAGATTAGGCATAGCCAGAAATTCTGGCCAATTTCTGATTAGGAACAATTAAGCAAATGGTGAACCTTCTCTACGGTAGAAAATATAGAATTTCCAGGCCCTAGTGTCAATAAAGCATAGAGCAGTAACACTTTTGTCACTGGCTGGGCCAGCCTAGTGGAATGCATCACTGCTCAAGGTTGAGTCTTTCCACTCAGAATGGGTAGAAGGCTTCTGTTGAGACTTGTAGGTCTGGGTACCCAGGGATGTGGCCTCCTCTGAATGACAAATTAATTACCAATTAATATTTAATACCTTTGTCATATTTTGAGACATTTTGGTAGTGAAGGCCAGGCTAGTATTAGACCACAAAGCTAGATACAAACCAAACCTGTCAACTATTTCCTGAAGAAGTTTCATTGTAACTATTGAAGTGGTATCTGTTTCAATGGGATAAGTCTCTACTCATCCTTACCAATAGCAGAAAATATTTATAATAATAAAAGTAGATGTGAGGGGACAGACATCATCAGATCTAAGAGTATTCTAGATAGTTCAGAATGAAGGGATGGGGAGTGCACAGGTAGTCTACCTAGTATCCAAATTTTAGTGGCTATGAGTTCCCTGGTAGGGGGGCCACAAAGGGATGGAGAAAAGTAGCAGTGACACAGAACTAGGGAGGACCCTGGATCTATACCAAATGGCTGCAGCTAAGTCCCTAGGGTAATGAAAGTATGCTAGAAAGAGGGTCCCATGCAGGCAGCAGTGAGCCTAACAGTCCCTGTTAAGACTCTAGGAAGTTCACAATGATTGATGGAAAGAAGGACATTGGTAGCCCACCTGGATCTCAGTCAACAGTGGTAGCTATGAGGTCTTTGATAGAGAGTAGTTCTGTGTATCCAGGAGTCACAAAGGAGTGTAGATATGCTAAAAGGAAGAACTGTGGGGACAGGGTAGAAGGAGCAGTTAGAGGGGTCCTCCAGAATTTTTGAACATAGCAGAAAATAATGAAATAATTCTGGTTAGAAAACATTTGCTTAGAACATCAGTTCATAACAGCATAATCAATATGTTCCTTGCTTAACATTTGTAGTATAAGAGAAGTATTTCAAAATAACTTTCCAGACTTTGTGAACTACCATTATGTGGTGCTAAGTTTTTCTGGCATGATGCAAATAAATGGATGAGCAGCCTAGAAAGGTATGAAAGACAAACCAAACTATATATTTCACCAAAGCAAAGGGGAAAACTTGTTAGCTGGAATGCTTATGATTACAAAGTCACTACATCACCACAAAATCCTATCACATAATGGATGGTGACTTTGTGCAATCTGTAACACTGAGTCCTACTTTTAATCAACCTTCCAGTTTTTATATACTCCAGCATCTCCTAAGATCACATATAGCTCGAGGAGAAGTAATTTCAGATGAGAGTCTCCTAAACCTCCTTTTCTCCTTACAGACAGTCCATATATCCATTACCATTTTTATATAGCAGACAATAACTGTACTGATCTGTTTATGGTTGTCATGACTACCAGGAGAATTTAAATATGGCCTTTTTTCTGGCATGACTAAAATGCCGTCTTCCAACACATTATCTCTTAGCAAGACTTCTTTTATATGTATTTTACATGATAATAAAATGGAAATAAAAGCATTTTGATAAAATAAAATTCCTTTTAAATATTTGATACTGGTACATGAGGACTATGTCTTTGCTGAAAAACTATCAGTGGTTAGTATTTTGGGCATATTTGTGTCATTTATTTTTTAGAGATATAGCCATTAGTAAACTGCCAATTTACCAATATAAAAACAACACTCATAAGGAAAAATGATAGGCTAGTTACATTTGGCCAATATATGAATGTGACTCTTTGTTAAAACATGGAAACATGATCTGAAATCCTTAAATTTGAATATATATATATATATATATATATATATATATATATATATATACATATATATACATATATATGTATATATATATATATATATACATATATACACACACAGGTATGGTTCATTGGTACATTTTAGTCAGAAAAGATATTACTAAAGTCATCAAATAGTTATCAGTCCACAGCTATAAAAATAAAATTATGGTTTATACATTAATTATCAACAAAGAATAAATTATAATAATATCAAATTCTCCTACCTTGTCTACTTAAATAAAAAAACCATGTCCAGAGTGAGGAACCAACTTGTTTAATATATTATAGTTATTAGAACTCTCAAGTCATCTGAATTTTTAGCCCACTGCTTGTTCTGCTACATAACATTCTTATTAAATAATGAACAATTTATCTTAACAAAAACACTCTGCATGAATATAACCAAACTAATTAAAATTACAGTTTATCCTCTAGTAATGAGCCATTAGAAATCCTTAGATTAGAAAAATCAGAGAAAAGAAGCAATTTGTTCAATATGATCCAGTTAGAGTTAAGTGGTGGTATTGGTTTGTATTCAATTCTAAAATCTTTAAAACTTCAAAGCCTGAACACATTCTGCTGCAATGTTCTTCCTAATAATGTTATAATTTTGTCAATTAAACCTTGAGCTATATCCACAGAAACAAGTTAAACAATTCATTAAATTTTAAACAATTCAATTAGCTTTGTTTGACCAATGGTTAGCCTGGCACTTGAGACAAAAAGTCTTCATCCATAACAACATTCTTATTTGTCTTTATTCATTTTTTAACCTTCAATTGTACTGATTATATTTATTTCTACTCTTATTTTTGTATGTTTCTTTTAGTATTTTTATATCTGTATAAGATTCCTTCCACTGAAATGTCTATGCTTATGCCATACATTTTCAGTGTTTTGTATCATGCAAAACATTTGTAAATGCTATTGATATACTTTTCCTTTATACTACTTTCAATCCACATTGGCTTACATAAAGTTTTAGTAGAGATATCTACCCTTTTATTATTTAATAAAGCAAAATAAATTTCTACATATAACAAAGCATGGCACACTAAATACTTGATATTTATTTAAAGCAAAGGTTCTCAACCTGTAGGCTGCAGTGCCTATGGCAGTCAAATGATACTTTCACAGGGTTCACATAGCAATATATTTCTACCAGATATTCTCATTTTGATTCATAACAGTAGCAAATTTATAGTTGTAAAGTAGCGACTAAAATAATTTTATAATTGGAGGTGACAACAACATATGGAATTTTATTTATTTATTTTTCAATCTTATTTTACAGTTCAGTCTTTATCCCTATCCTGGTCCACCCTCTGACTGTCCCACATCCCATACCTAGTTCCCCCTGTCTCCAAGAGGAGACACACTCCCACCCTTACCCCACCAGACCACCCCACTCCTTGGGGCTTACAGTATCTTGAGAGTTAGGTGTATCTTCTCTGACTGAGACTGTATGCTGCCTGGTTGGTGACTCAGTTTTTGATTGATCTTGGGGAGGTGTGTCTAGGTTAGTTGAGACTGCTGGTCTTCCTATAGCCCTTCTCAGCTTCTTCCTGCTTTTCCATAATTTAACCACAGGGGTCACCAACTTCTGTCCATTGGTTGGGTGTAAATATCTGCAACCTTCATTTGTTGATAAGAAATGTCCAGTTAGGGCTTTTCCCCTGTTATTTGCAATTCTTAATTGTATGGCCTATATATATATATATATATATATATATATATATATATATATATATATATATTATATGTATAATAATATATAATAATATATACTAAATGTATAAATATATATATATACATATATATAGTATATGTGTGTGTGTGTGTGTGTGTGAGTCTCTAAGTATATGTATATTTTTAGGACGCTTCGCTTGTATCGTTTCCGTACTACTCCTTAGATTATCCTTAGCTGTCTCTCCCTATTCCTCTGTCCTCTTATCTCCCTGCTTGATTCTCCTATTCCAGACTTCCATTCATCCATTTGTAACTATTTTATTTTCATAGGAAAAAGTACTTGTCCCCTGGAGTCACTTGTACTATACCTAACCTCTGTGAATTGATGGATTATAGTGTGCTTATCATTGACTTAACAGCTAGTAACTACATATATTTGTCTTTCTGTGTCTGAATTACTTTACTCTGAATTTTTTTCTAGTGCCATCCATTTACCTGTGAATTTCATGATTTCATTTTTTGAATAGCTTAGTAATAAATCAGATATTCTTTAGTTATTCATATGTTGAAGGGCAGCTAGTTTGTTTCCAATTACCGATTATTATGAGAAGAACAGCAATCAAAACAGATGAACAAGTGTCTCTGCAGTAGGATGAAATATCCTTTGGGTATATGAACAATAGTAGTGTAGATGGATCTTAAAGTAGGTCAATTCCCATCTTCCTGAGGAACTGACATATTAATTTTCATAGCAGTTATACAAGTTTGCATTTCTTGTATTCCATATACTCATCAGCATAATCTGGCATTTGTTTTATTTATTGCAGTCATTCCAGTGACTATAAGATGAAATCTCAAAATAGTTTTAATTTGAAATTCCCTGATGACTATGGATTTTAAACACTTCTCAACAACTTGATCTTTCTCTTTTAAGAATCCTTTGTTTAGATCTGTACTCTATTTTCATTTTTTATGTTTAGCATTTTGAGTCCACTTTGACTGAAGGTATTCTTTGCTGTACAATAGTTTTTCTGCTTCAAGAGATTATCAATTATTGATCTTAGAGCTACTATTCTTTTGTTCTTTGTTGTTAATCCCTCTCTCAATTTCTTCTCTAGTTTTGTTAATTTGCATCTTCTCTCTCCCTTTTAAAAGGTTACCTTGACTACAGGTTTGTCAATCATACTTTTTCTCAAAGAACCAACTCTTTGTGTCATTGATTCTTTTTATTGTTTTGTATTTGTTTCTATTTTATTGGTGTCAGCTTAAGTTTGATTATGTCTTTCTGTGAAGTCTTTTTTGGTGAAGCCCTTTTCTTATAGTTCTAGTAACTTCAGGTTGTTTTGTCAAGTTACTAGTATAACATCTCTTTATTTTGTATTAAATACAGACTTGTAATGCTCTGGTCACATCACTTCGTTCATTGTGTCCCACTAATTTGGGTATAGATTTTCTTCCTTTTCACTCAATTCCTGAAACTTTTACATTTTTCTTGACCATCCTTTTTTTATGTGGTAGTGATGTGTTTAGTTTCCATGTGTTTGTATGCTTTCTGTTGTTTCTGTTGTTATTGAAATCCAGCTTTATCTAATCCATGGTGGTCAGATCAGACACAGGGTGCTATTTCAATTTTCTTGTATTTGTTAAAACTTAGTTTGTGTCCAATAGTTTGTCAATTTTGGAGTTGGCAAAATTTCATGAGGCTCTGAGAAAAAGAGTATCTTTTTTGTATTTGGGTGGAAGTACTCTGTAAATATAAGATTTTTGCTCTGGGTTATCTAGAATATGTTTCTGTTTAATTTTCGGCAGGTGGACCTGTATATTTATGCCATTGAGTTACTGAAAGTACCCAATATCAGTGTGTGAGGGCCAGGACATGATTTAAACTGTAGAAATGCTTCTTTTATGAACTTGTGTATCCTTGTGTTTAGTGAAGAGCTATTAAGAATTGCAATATCAGTCTGGCGAGATGTCTCAATGCTTAAGAGAACCAACTGCTCTTCCAGAGGTCCTGAGTTCAAATCCCAGCTACCACATGGTGGCTTACAACCATCTGTAATGAGATCTGATGCCATCTTATGGGCTGTCAGAAGAAAGCTACAGTGTAGTTACATATAATAAATAAATAAAACCTTTGGACAGGAGCAAGCAGGGCCAAAGTGAGAGGAAGAAGGGAAGGGGGAAAAAGAATTGCAATATCCTCTTGGTAGATTTTTTTCATTGATGAATATATAAAATTCTTCTATAACTTTAATGATTACATTTGGTTTGAAGTTTATTTTGCCAGATATTAAAATGGCTACACTAGCTTGTTTCTTAGGTCTTTCTTCTTGTAATATTTTTCTGTCATTTTAGCCTTAGGTAAAGTTTATCCTTGGTAATGTGATCTGTTTATTGGATGCGGCAGAAGTGTGAATTCTGTTTTCATACCCATTTTGTTAGTTTTTACATTTTTACCTGGGAATTTATACCACTAACATACCACTAACATCAAGAGTTATCAATGAGCAATTCTTTTTTATTTTTAATGTGTGGTGTTGTTATTGTTGTGCTTTGTTTTGTTCAATTTTCCTTTTTTATTTTTGTTATTTTGTAAATGAGGTGTGGCATCTTTCCCACCTTATTTTAATTTGCTGGTCTGGGATTATTTATTTCCTCTATTTTCTTGTATGTGTTTAACATCTCCCGGTTGAAGTTTTCCTTCTAGTGCCTGCTACAGAGATGAATCTGTGCATAAGTACTGCTTAAATTTGGATTTATTTTGGAATGTTTTTGTTTGTCCATCTAATATGATTGAAAGTTTTGCTGGCCATAGTATTCTGGGCTTGAAACTGTGGTATTTTAAAGTTTGTATGACATCTGTCCAGGCCTTTCTTTTGTTTAGGTTCTTCACTGAGGAATCAGGTGTTATTCTAAAAACCTGCCTTTATATGTTACCTGTATTTTTACCCTTGTAACTTTAAATATTCTGTCTTTGTTCTATATGTTTATTTTCTTACTTTATATGTGCTGAGGAGAATGTCTTTTTTAGTCCAGTATATGTAGGGTTCTGCATACTTATAAATTGATAGGCATCTATTTCTTTAGGGAAATCTATGATTTTATTGAAAATATATTTCTGTGCCTTTGACCTAGGTTTCTTCTCCTTCATTTATTCCTAACATTTGTAGATTTGGTCTTTAATATTTTTTCAGATGTCCTGGATGTGTGATGCCTGCATCTTTTAGATTTTTACACTCTTTTTAACTGAGATATTCATTTTTTATATCTTGTCTTTAATGCTAGATTTTCTCTTTTCTCTTTTGTATTCTGTTGCTGAGTTTTGCCTCTGAGGTTACTGTTCAAGTTCCTAAATATTTCATTTTCTAATTTCAAAACCTCATTTTAGATTTTTTTTTTTACAGATTCTATTTCCATTTTCAAGTTTTGAACTTCTTTATTCATTTCCTTCCACTGCTTTTTCCTTCCAAATTTCTTAAGGAGATTTATTTTCTGTTTAAGGACCTCTATAATATTAATAAATGCTATTTTAGGCTTCATTTCTTGCACTTCAGCTATATTACATCTCTCAAGGCTGACTGCAGCAGGGTTGCTAAGCTCTAGTAGAGGCATATTGTCTTGGCTGTCATTGACTATATTTTATGCTAGCTTCTAGGAATCTGAGTTTGGGTTGATTTTAACTCTAGGTGCTGATAACTAGTCTTATCTTATTGAGTATATATTTCATTCCTTGGTTTGTTGCCCTCTCTGTCTCTTAGAGGAATTTGGTAGCTATGAGCTTGCAGGCAGGGAATTCTCTGAGAATTCTTCTAGGAATGGCCACTAGGGGATCTGAGTGAGATATAATTCTAGGCATTGTGAGCTTAAGGAATCCGTGGTGGGTTAGAAGGGGAGCTAATGGGAATCACACAAGGGAGAAAAGCAGGGTATTCACAAGGATCTGCTTAGTCCCTAGAATGAAAGTAGAGGGTGAAAAGAGGTAACCTCAGTTTATTTGCTTTAGAGCTTGGAATGAAACTTGAGGGTTGACTTTGGAGGAGAGAAGAAAAGGTGGAGATCTAGAATTCACCTATCTGCCTCGCTGGCCAAAACTCAGTCTCCTTTAAACACCTAAAAGCAAAGACAGTAAGATAAGAAGTGATTTGTCTGAATGCAAGCAATATATATATATATATATATATATATATATATATATATATATATATCATAGATAGGATCCCATTGTTTTCACAATGAATTTTCTAACAAGAATCCAAAGATGAGTGACTATAAGCTGAATCTACAAGAAAAACTAGGTATCAGTTTATAGATAGACAGACAGACAGATAGATAAAGTGAGTGTATGGTATTAGGACTAACTTGTACCACACTGGTACAAACGTTTATGTGGGTGTATGATCATGTACCGACCTGTGAGCATACATGCATTTGCATGAATATATAGACAAGAAATAAATATATATCTCACTGAAGCTTGTACTGATGACCTGGATAGGTTGGCTAGTCTGTAAATTCCTGGAATCCTTCCATCTCCTATGCCAATGCTGGTCTAATAAATATACACCAAAATGTTTGGCTTTTATCTGGATGCTAGATATTCAAATTTATGTTCTCATGTTTGTGCAGCATGTTTTCTTTCTTTTTCTTTTTGGCTGTGGCCATGAGTTTCTTTTTTTCCATTTTTTATTGGATATTTTATTATTTACATTTCAGATGCCATCCCCTTTCCCCATTCCCCTCCCTTTAGAAAACCCCTATCCCATGCCCCCTTTTCCTTTTTGCACTTATACATTTTTAAAAATGTTAATCAAAGGCTTTATAAGTTTGGTATTGCTCAGTCAGAGGTGTAACCCACTACCCAACCTAGATATATCAACTATCTTTGACTGGTGGAGATACATGAACATCTGCCTCCCTGTCTCCCCTCTCTTTCTCTCTTTCAGCACCTAGCTTCTCCTCTCCTTCTTCTCCTCATCTTCTTACTCCTTCTCTTCCTCTCAGTACTCCTCCCACCTTAGCTCCTCCTACATATCACCCTTCCTCTTAAAATGAAATTTTTCTCTCAAAATACAATTAGAGCATAGTTATGCCAATTTGTACCAGTGTGGTACAAGATAGTCCTAATACCCAGTCCATCATTTTGTTGACTAACCAGAACCTCTGTCATCTATCCTAACTAAAACGTTTAGATCTGAGCCTGGCTTTTTCCTTGGCTTTAGGATGAATGTCAGCTGATGACCATCCACTCAAATCTTTTCTCTGAAGGTAAATAGCCAGGATTGGCTATGAGACTATAAGTTTTCAACCCTGTCAGAAATACAGAACGACTGAGTTAACTATAATTGTGGGAAGCCCAAAGCATAGCTTCTAAAACTTAGCCAATTTATAGAGACTTCTGAACACCTGGACACTCCCTTTACTACAAAACGTTGGAGCATCTGTTCTTCTGCCTTCTGGCCCAGGATCATCTGACAGATCTCAGTGCTGCAGATTTATTAAGGGCTGATTACTCTGTCTAGGCAGATATAATCAGTCGACTATTCGTGCAGCATGTTTTCTTTCATTTTACCAACTCAGCCAACTCTTCAGTCTTAATTGGCTAATTTAAACCATCACAATCACCTTCAGATATTCAAACACTTCCTACTCAATATTAAATTCATTGTAACTACAAATGGTAGGAACTATACTGTTTGATGTTTCTTTATTCATTTTATTTACTGCATGTGGTGAGGTGTGTGTATGTGTGTGCGTGTGCGTGTGCGTGTGCGTGTGCGTGTGTGTGTGTGTGTGTGTGTGTGCCTTCCTTCCTGATGACTGCCTGTCTGTCTGTCTGTCTGTCTGTTGTCTGTGTTTCTGGCTCTCTGCCTCAGTGTGGAGGAAGCTATAGATGTCAGATGATGTCTTCAAGTAGTTCTTTCTCTTCTTTTATCATATGGTGTTGGATATCAAACAAGTTGTCAGACTTGTTTATGTAGTAGATTACATTGATGGATTTCTGTATATTAAACAGTCTCTGCATCCCTGGGATAAAGCCAACATGATCATGATGGATGGTATTTTTGATGTATTATTGGGTTTGGTTTGTGAGAATTTTATTGAGTATTTTTGCATCGATATTCATAAGGGAGATTTGTCTGAAGTTCTCTTTTTTGTTGTGTCTTTCTGTGGTTTAGGTATGAGCATAATTGTGGCTTCCTTGGACAAATTGGGTAGTATTCCTTCTGTTTCTATTTTGTGGAATAGTTTGAAGGTCTTCCTTGAAGGTCTGATAGAATTCTGCACTAAAACCACCTGGTTCTGGACTTTTTTTTGGGTGAGGAGACTTTTAATGACTGCTGCTATTTCTTTAGAGGTTATGGGACTGTTTAGATGGTTTATCTGATCCTGATTGAACTTTGGTACCTGGTATCTGTCTAGAAAATTGTCCATTTCATCTAGATTTTCCAGTTTTGTTTAGTATACGCTTTTGTAATAGGATTTGATAGTTTTTAATTTCTTACATTTCTGTTGTTATGTCTCCCTTTTCACTTCTGATTTTGTTAATTTGCATTCTGTCTCTGTGCCCTCTTGTTATTCTGGCTAAGAGTTTATCTATCTCTGGATTTTGTTGATTATTTGTTTCTACTTGGTTGACTTCACCCTTGAGTTTGATTATTTCCTCCTGTCTACTCTTCTTGGGTGTATTTGCTTCTTTGTTCTAGAGCTTTCAGATGTCTGTTAAGCTGCTAGTGGATGCTCTCTCCAGTTTCTTTTTGAGGCTCTTAGAGCTATGTGTTTTCCTCCTAGCACTGATTTCATTGTATTCCACTAGTTTGAGTATGTTGTGCCTTCATTTTCATTGAATTCTAAAAAGTCTTTAATTTCTTTCTTTATTTCTTCACTGACCAAGTTATCATTGAATAGAGAGTTTTTCACTTTCTAGGTGTATGTGGTCTTTCTGCTGTTTTTGTTGTTATTGAAGACCAGTTTTAGTCAGTGATGATCTAATAAAGATGCATGGGGTTATTTCTATCTTCTTGTATCTGTTGAGGTTTGTATTGTGGCTGATTATATGGCCCAGTTTGGAAAAGGTAAAATGAGGTACTGAAAAAAAAAAAAGCCCAGAGCTCCCAGGGACTAAACCACCAACCAAAGAGTACACATGGAGCAACCCATGGCTCCAGCCACATATGTAGCACAGGATGGCTTTGTTAGGCATCAATGGGAAGAGAGACCCTTGGTCCTGTGAAGGCTCCATGCCCTGGTGAGGGGAATGCAAGGGTGGAAATGTGAGAGTGGGTAGGTGGGGGTGTGGGGCCACCTTTATAGAAGTAGGGGGGGAGGAATGGGATAGGGTGTTTCTGTGGGGGAAACTGAGAAAGGGAATAACATTTGAAATGCAAATAATGAATTGTCCAAAAAATGTTGTCAGAATTTGTTTAAAAAGTATAATTATGCACTGAGCTCCCTCTCTCTCTGGATATTTTTTTTTTTTTGGTGTTCTATGATTTTATTTTGTTTGTGTATTTCAATACTTCATCTAAGCTGAAGCAATAGCATAACCTGCTATTTATTCCCATAGGCTGAATTTGTATTATATCAGATGTCAAGACCTTAGTTGGAAGGTTACTTGATGTCTTTCTTGAATGTAATAGCATATAGAAGCTGAAATAATAACCATTTGGAACAGAAGTAGGGCCTCATTAGCATTGCTACCGTAAATCTGAAAGATTACCTACTAAATTATCACCTTAAGGGTATCTTTCACTGAAATTATATACAAATGACATGTACAAAATGTCTCAAGGCTGAAAAAGCATAAGGAAGTGGATCTAGGCCAAAAATCAAGAAAATTATGGAGTTTCTAGCTGACATCCTTGCTTAGGGATAAAAATGAACACAGTTATTAATGTAGTGAAACATTATTTTGTAGCATAATTAATTCAAATTTGTTATCACTAAGGTACATATGTGAATGTACAAAATCTAGAAATAAATTCACAGCTAAATATTTGTTTTGTGACTTCCTAGTAGACTAGTATATGTAGGGCATAATAATTTTGAAGTGTCTTATCATTATGTTATTAATACTTCATTTAAATATTATAAAAGTAATAAATTAAACATTATTGTCAGAGATATATAAACTTGATTTCATATTTATTTCCAAATTTAAAAAGTCAATGAGTTTTTAAACTATTTCTTTTCTTTTTACCAAAATTATATATATATATATATATATATATATATATATATATATGAACATCATATATATATGATGTTCAAAAATAAAAAAAATATGAAAAACTAAAATATTTCTTCTCTCTTCATATTTTAAAATCAGTAAGAAATCAACTGGTATGTTTTAAGATGGAAAACAGGTAATATTCAGTGTTCATTTAAAATTTAACTTTATAACATGACTATATTTAAATTATGGTCTCATTTTTTCATTATTAAATGATCATAATTCACCTATATTAACAGAGAATATTACTTTAATGATTCATCCCTTTTTCTCAACAAAATTCACTTATTTTCAATCAAATGCTTCCACTCAATGTCAATCTAAATAAATTATTTTTTTTCATAATCTGTATCAATAAATTCACAAGTATCATTGGAAATGCTTCTTTTTAAAATAATCTTTAACCTTTTTTTACAGTTCAGTTGTTATTCCTCTCCCAGTCTACATTCCAACAATTCCTCATGGCATTCTTCCTCCCCCTGTCTCTAAGGGGCTTTTCCCACCACTTCATCCCACAAGTCCTCCCTACTACCTGGGGCCTCAATTCTCCCAAAAGTTAGGTGTTTCTTCTCTTATTGAGGCCATACCAGGAAGTCCTCTGCTGTATATGTGTTGGGGAGCCTTGTATCAGCTGGTGTATGCTGCCTGGTTGATGGCTAAGTGTCTGAGCAATCTCAGCAGCAAGGGATTTGGAGGCAAGCCAGGTTAGTTGAGACTGTTGCTCTCCCTATGGGGTCCTCCTATTCCTCAGATTCTTCAGTCTTTCCCTAATTCAACAACAGGAGTCCTTATCCTGTCCAGTGATTGGATCTAAGTATCTGCATCTGACTCATCAACTGCTTGTTGGTTCTCTTGGAGGGTAGCCATGCTAGGCTCCCATCTTTAAGTATATCATAGCATCAGTAATAGTGTCAGTCCTTGGGGCTTTTCCTTGCTATGGATCCCAAGTTGGGCCAGTCACTGGACCTTCTTTCCCTCAGTCTCTTCTCCATTTTGTCTCTGCAGTTCTTTTCAACAGTAACTATTCTGGGTCAGAGTTTTTGACTGTGGGATGAAAACCCATCACTCCACTTGATGCTCTGTCTTTCTACTGGAGGTGGGCTCTACAAGGTCCCTCTCCCCACTGTAGGGTATTTCATATAAGGTTCCTCCCTTTGAGTCCTGACCTTCTCTCTCCAGTCTCTGGTATATTCTACAGGGTACCCCACCTCCTACATCCCAAGGTTGCCTGTTTCCATTGTTGCTGCTGGCCTTCAAGGCTTCACTCTTGTTCCACCCTCAAATACCTGATCATATTCCCCCTTTCCCTTTCTTGTCCCCTCTCTTCCACAGAGATCCCTCCCTTTGCCCCCAACTTGTGATTGTTTTCTTCTCCCTCCTAAGTGGGATTGAGACATCCTCACTTGGGACCTTCTGTTTGTTAACCTTCTTGAGATTTGTGGATTGTATTCTCAGTATTCTGTATATTTTGGCTAATATTCAGTTATTAAGGAGTACATGCCATGCATATCCTTTAGGGTCTGAGTTACCTCAATCAAGATAATATTTTCTAGTTTCATCCATTTGCCTTCAAAACTCAAGATGTCCTTATTCTTAATAACGGGATAGTATTGGATTGTATAAATGAACCACATTTTCTGTATCCATTCTTCTGTTGTGGGACATCTGGACTGTATCCAGCTTTTGACCATCACAAATAAGCTTGATAAGAACAAATTTGAACACATACCTTGTGGAATGGTTGGGGTATATTTTGGGTATATGCTCAAGAGTGGTATAGCTGGGTCTTAAGGTAGATCTATTTCTAATTTTCTGAAGAATGTGCAGATTGATTTTCAGAGTGGTTGTGGCAGTTTAGAATCTCACCAGGAATGAAGTTTTCCTTTGTCCAAATTCTCACCAAGCGGTGCTCTCATCTGATTTTTTTTATCTTAGCCATTCTGACTGGTATAAGGTAGAAACTCATGGTTGTTTTGATTGACATTTCCCTGTTGGCTAAGGACTTTGAATATTTTTAACTGTTTCTAAGCCATCAGAGATTCCTCTGTTGTGCATTTTCTCTTTAATTCTACACCCCATTCTTTGATTAAGTTGTTTGGTTTTTTGGATGTTACCTTCTTGAGGTATTTATATATTTTGGATATTGGTCCTGTATGTGATGTGGGGTTAGTGAAGTTTTTTTTTTTTTTAATTTGTAGGTTGCCAATTTGTCTTATTGACTATGTCCTTTGCATTACAGAAGCTTTTCAGTTTTCTAGGGTCCCATTTATTAATTCTTGATTTTACTGCTTGAACCATTGCAGTTCTGTTTAGAAAATCTACAACACCCCCACTCTGTTCCAAAGAGTTTGAGGCTCTTTCCCACTTTCTCTTCTATTAGATTCAGTGAACATGGTTTCATATTGAGGTCTTTGATTCACTTGGACTTGAGCTTTGTGCAAGGTGACAAATAAGGATCTATTTTCATTTATCTACATATAGACTGCCAGTTAGACCAGCACCATTTATTGAAGATGATTTCTTTTTTCCACTGTATATTTTTGGCTTCTTTCTCATAGAAAATGTGTCTGTAAGTTTGTGGTTTTATTTCCAGGTCTTCAATTCTATTCCACTGGTCAACCAGTCTGTCTCTATACTGATACTGATGGTGATTCTCCTAGAAGTTCTTTTATTGTTAAGATTTGTTTTTGCTATTCTGGGTTTGTTGTTTTTCCACATAGAATTGAGAATTGCTCTTTCCATGTATTAAAAGAATTGTTTTGGAATTTTGATGAGGATTTCATTGAATCCGTAGATTCTATTTTGTAGGATGGCAATTTTACTATGATAAGTCTACCAATCAATGAGTATGGGAGATTTCTCCATTTTCTGAGGTCTTCTATTTCTTTCTTGAGTGACTTGAAGTCTTGTCATACAGATCCTTCACTTGTTTGGTTAGAGTTACACCAAGGTATTTTTCATTATTTGTGACTAATTTGATGGGTTTTGCTTCCCTATTTTCTTTATCAGTGCATTTATCATTTGTACAAAGGAAGGCTACAGATTTTTTTTTGAGTTAATTTTATATTGGACACATTGCTAAAGTTGTTTACCAGCTTTAGAAGTTCTCTGATAGAATTTTTGGGGTCATTTATATATACTGTCTTATCATCTGCAAATAGTGATACCTTGACTTCCTCTTTGCCAATTTGTATCCCCTTGATCTCATTTTGTTGTCTTATTGCTCTATCTAGAAATTCGAGTACTAAATATAGGGGGAGGGGAGTGGGCATCTTTGTCTTGTCCCTGATTTTAGTGGGATTGCTTCAAGTATCTCTCTATTTAATTTGATACTGGCTGTTGGGTTAATGTATATTGCTTTTATTGTGTTTGGCTGTGAGCCTTGAGTTCCTGATGTTTTCAATACTTTTAACTTGAAGGGGTGTTGTATTTTGTCAAATGTTGGTGTCATGTACAGGAATTTAGGAAATTACTAAATTACTAGTAAATTAATGTAAATGTAATATTGAAAACTTTTAATTCTCTCTTAGGCTTTAAGTTCTCTTAGGAACACAAGATAAAATTACTCATTATTTCAAATAGACATTATCAGTATAAAAAAGACAATCTAAATTATTTCCAAGATTTTTTTAATTTTTATTTTATATTTTATTTACATTTCAGATGCCATACCCTTTCCCCATTTCCCCTCCCTAGAAAACCCCTATCCCACGCCCCCTTTTCTTTTTGCATTTATACAATATTTTTAAATGTGAATCAAAGGCTTTATAAGTTTGGTAATGCTCAATCAGAAGTGTAACCCAATAGCCAACCTAGATATATAAACTATCTTTGACTGGTGGAGGACACATAAACATCTGCCTCCATGTCCCCCTCTCTGTCTCTCTTTTCTCGCTCTCATCACCTAGCTTCTCCTCTCCTTCATCTTCTCCTCCTCTTAACTTCAACTCTTCCTCTTGGTAATCCTTCCCCCTTAGCTCCTCCTACATATCACTCTTCCTGTTAAAACAAAACTTTTCTCTCAAATACAATTAAAGCATAATTATTCCTAATTGCTCCAGTGAGGTACAATATAGTCCTAATACCCAGTCCATCATTTTGTTGACTAACCAGAATCTCTGTCATCTCTCCTAACTAAAACACTTAGTTTTGAACCTGGCTTTTTTGGCTTTAGAATGAATGTCAGCTGAAAACCATCCACTCAGATCTTTTCTCTCAAAGTAAATAGCCAGGATTGGCTATGAGACTATAGGTCTTCAACCCCGTCAGAGATCCAGAATGACTGAGTTAACTGAAATTATGGGAAGCACTAATCATAGCTTCTAAAACTTAGCCAATTTATAGAGACCACTGAAGACCTGGAAAGCCCCTATACTACGGAAGGTTGTAGCATCAAATCTTCAGACTTCTGGCCCAGAATCATCTGACAGACCTTAGTGATGCAGAATTATTAAGGGCTGATTACTCTGTCTAGGCAGATATAATCAGTTGACTATTCTGCAAGTGTGTCCCTTTCTGGACAGTAATTTGTCTGTAGAAGGAAAGAGGCAATTCTTGTCTAGTGGCTATCTCACCACAACTGGAGTAACTCCAAGGATGCTCAATTTCTTCTTAGAATTCAATATAGGAAGCTGTCAGGAGCAGACAGGTCTCTAATCAAAATGAACATTAATACAGAAATGTTTGTCACGTCAATTCTGTGGCTTTCTGATGTTTTGAAAACCAACTATTTATGTAAGGCAATCTGGACTGTTTTCTGTTAACTCCACTCAGCTATTTCTAAATAAAACATAGAAAACACCCTAACAATAAGCTCCAAGCCATGAATATGCTACAGTCCCTTAACTCATAGGCTAACTGTCCCAAATCAGTTAAAAAAGTTAAAGAAGGACTGGGTCTAAGCCTTGTATTCCTAAATGTGTTATACAGGCACAATGTCCATGAGAGTATCAATATTCATCTCACTATTATATCAATAAGAAGCTCATACCAATGAAAATCTTAAATTTGAAATCAAAGTAAATTTTGTACCATTTAAGAAATTATAACTTCATCTTGATATTAATTATGCAGATTTCTACCAATAGGTTATGGCTATGCAATAAGTCGTAGCTAATCCTCCCTGTTCCAACAAAACCACAACTTTTCCCTAGAAAGATAGCCCAATATTAACCACCTTAGTCCCCAAGCCCAGGGAATAGGGGCACTGACTCTTCTTTAACTTCTTCAAGCTGATTATGGGCATTGAGATATTAGAAGAGGGGTAGGGGGAAGAGTAAATTGATAAGCCTCTGATGCTGTGTCTTCACTGCATCCAGATGGAATTCCAGGACATAGAGGTTTGGGCAGGTCTGCTCAGTATGCTTGAGTAGTAGATACACCAAGGCTGTGTATTCCGTAATATATAATTCTCAGAACAAGTTTTAGTATCAAGAAAAACATTTTTTTCCTAGAGGGCTCACATTATTTTAAAGATGTTGGTTCTAACAACTTTTCTTTTTTTCCCTTTTTAAAATTGGTTGTAATATTTACATTTCAAATTATATCCCCTTATCCCATTCCCCCCACCACCCAGGAACCCCTTCCTTATTCCATCCCCCCTCCTTGTGCTTCTATGAGGGTGTGAATTTCCAGTTTCTATGATGCAGTTTCCATTAACATAAACTGCCTCCTAAATTTCTAAATCCTTCCCTTTGTGTTATTAAATCTCCTATTTTTCTCTTTTTTCTCCTTTTTTTCATTTCTTTTTTTTAAATTGGGTACTATATTTACATTTCAGATTTTATCCCCTTACCACACTTCCTCCTACCACCCAGAAACCTCCTATTCCATTCCCCCTCCTCATGCTTCTATGAGGCAGTTCCTGCACCTACCCCCCCACTACCACCTCCCCACCCTCACATTCCCCCCCACTCTGTGTTTGTTTTTTATGGGACCAAGAAAATCCTCTCCCACCTATGCCTGACAAGGCCAACATCCCCTACATATACTGCTGGAGTCATGGGTCCCTCCCTATGTGCTCCCAGGCTGGTGGTTTAGAACCTGGGGTACTCTGGTTGTTTGTTGCTTTCCTCCTGGGGTCACAAACCCTTTCTGCTTCTTCAGTCTTCTCTCTAATTTCTCCATTGGGAAACCCTTGATCATATCAGTGGTTAACTGTGAGCATTGTCCTCTGAATGTGTTAGTCTTTGGCAGACCTCTAAGGAGACAGCTATATCATGTTCTTGACAGCATGCACTTCCAGCTATCCACATCAGTGTCTAGCTTAGGTGACTGTACATGGATGGATACCCAGGTGGAATGGTCTCCTGATGGCCCCTCCTTCAGTTTCGGCCCCATGTTTTGCTTCCATATTTGCTCCCTTGAGTATTTTTGTTACTCGTTCTAAGTAGAACTGAGGCATCCACTCTTGGTCATCCTTCTTCATGAGCTTCATGTGGTCTGTGGGTTGAGTCCTCACTATTCCAAGCTTTTGGGCTAACATCCACTTAAGAGGGAGAAAATACCCTGTGTGTTCTTTTGTGACTGGGTTAACTCACTCAGGATGATAATTTCTAGATCCATCCATTTACATAAAAATTTCTAGAATTCATTATTTTTAATAGCTGAGTAATACTCCATTATGTAGATGAACCACAATTTTTGTATCCATTCCTCTGTTGAGAGACATCTTGTTTCTTTCCAGCTTCTGGCTATTATAAGTAAGGATGCTATGAACATATTGGACCATATGTCCATATTATAGGTTGGGGCAACTTCTTGGTATATGCCCAGGAGTGGTATAGCTGGATCCTCAGGTAATGTTATGTCCAGTTTTCTGAGGAACCACCAGACTCATTTCCAGAATGGTTGTAGCAGCTTGCAATCCCACCAACAATGGAGGAGTGTTCCTCTTTCTCAGCATCCTCGTCAGCATCTACTATCACCTGAGTTTTTGATCTTAGCCATTCTGACTGGTGTGAGGTGGTATCTCAGGGTTGTTTTGATTTGCATTTCCCTGATGACTAAGGATGTGGAGCATTTCTTAAGGTGCTTCTCAGCCATTCGAGTTTCCTCTGTTGAGAATTCTTTGTTTAGCTCTGTACCCCATTTTTAATAGGGTTATATGGTTGTCTGGAGTATAATTTCTTGACTTCTTTGTATATGTTGGATATTAGCCCTCTATCAGATGTAGGATTGGTTAAGATCTTTTCCCAAAATGTTGGTTGCCGTTTTGTCTTATTGACCATTTCCTTTGACTTACAGAAGATTTGCAATTTTATGACGTCCCATTTGTCAATTCTTTATCTTAGAGCATAAGCCATTGGTGGTCTGTTCAGGAACTTTTTCCCCTGTGATTAGGTATTCGAGGGTCTTTCCCAACTTCTCTTCTATTAGTTTCAGTGTATCTGGTTTTAAGTGAAGGTCATTTATCCACTTGGATTTGACCTTTGTACAAGGAGATATGAATGGATTGATTTGCATCCTTTTACATGTTGACCTCCAGTTGAATCAGCACCATTTGCTGAAAATGCTATACTTTTCCCACTGGATGGTTTTAGTTCCTCTGTCAAAGATCAAGTGACCATATGTATGTGGGCCCATTTCTGGATCTTCAATTCTACTCCATTGATTTCCTGCCTGTCTCTGTACCAATACCATGCAGTTTTTATTACTATTGCTCTGTGGTATAGTTTGAGGTCAGGGACAGTGATTCCCCCAGAAGTTCTTTTGTTGTTTAGAATAGTTCTTGCTATCCTAGGTTTTTTGTTATTCCAAATGAATTTGTAAATTTCTCTTTCTATCTCTATGAAGAATTGATTTGGAATTTTGATGGGGATTGCATTGAATCTGTAGATTGCTTTTGGCAGGGTGGCCATTTTTACTAAGTTAATCCTGCCAATCCAGGAGCATGGGAGATCTTTCCATCTTCTGAGATCTTCTTCTATTTCTTTCTTCAGAGACTTGAAGTTCTTGTCATACAGATCTTTCACTTGCTTGGTTAGATTCACTCCAAGATATTTTATATTATTTGTAACTATTGTGAAGGGTGTCATTTCCCTGATTTCTTTCTCAGCCTGTTTCTCTTTTGAGTATAGAAAGGCTACTGATTTGTTTGAGTTGATTTTATATCCAGCCACTTTACTGAAGTTGTTTATCAGGTTTAGGATTTCTCTGGTGGAAATTTTAAAGTCCCTTGAGTATACTATCATATCATCTGCAAATAGTGAAATTTTGACTTCTTCTTTTCAATTTGTATCTCTTTGACTGCCTTTTGTTGTCTAATCGCTCTAGCTAGGACTTCCAGTACTATATTAAATAGGTAGGGTGAGAGGGGGAAGCCTTGTCTAGTCCCTGATCTTAGTGGGATTGCTTCAAGTTTCTCTCCATTTAGTTTGATGTTGGCTACTGGATTGCTGTATATTGATTTTACTATGTTTAGGTATGGGCCTTGAATTCCTGATCTTTCCAAGACTTTTAACATGAAGGAATTTTGAATTTTGTCAAATGCTTTCTCAGTGTCTAGTGTTTTTTTTTTCTTTGAGTTTATTTATGTAGTGGATTACATTGATGGATTTCTGAATATTGAACCATCCCTGAATTCCTGTAATAAAGCCTACTTGATCATGATGGATGATTGCTTTGATGTTGTTAGGAGCTGCGATGAGCATGACAACATTCGCCATTCCAAGATGGCGCAGGCATCCTGTGCTCCCACAAGTAAACAACTAACTACGCAGGTACAAAAGGCAAAAGCACGCCAAGCCACTGCCCATCCCGGGGCGTAATATGGGGTGATGAGTGAACAGCCAATCAGAAGTGAACACACCACTCTAGGGTACATATAGCAGCGCCTTTCCCCGGGCTTGGGGTCTTCTGCTTCAGCTGATACAAGAATAATGCCTCGCTGTAGTAACTACCGGAACACTGCCTCACATGTCTCTTTTGCGGCTGAAAGGGACTTGTAAAGGGGCGTGGAACATCTGGCGCCGAAAACCTGGGAATTTCAAGGCGCTGTGGAGACCCCCAGAGATTCAGGGCAGGTTAAAAGACTACAGGATTGAGGTACGTCTCTGAGAGGTATGTTTGGGGTGGAAGCCTTGGTTGCGAGCGGGTTTTTACTCATTGCCTCTGCTGCACTAGTTGGCCTCTTGCTTGCGTTGTTCTCGCTTTTAGCTTATTTGTGTTGTGGGGATCCAGCTCACAGCACAGCTAGTAGTGCAAGTCAAGAGGTTTCAAGAGATGTCCACTCCAGGATATCAGAAACAGAGCATGTTAGCCGGCATCAGGCCAAGGAGCCTGGGGAAAAAGATAAGGCCAAGGAGCTTGGAAAGGAGAAGCAGGCAAAAAAGCCTGGGCAACAGAAACAGGCCAAGGAGCTTGGTCAAAGAAGAGTACTCAAAAGGAACAGGGGCCACTGCAGGGCCTGTTAAGGTTAAGGACCCTTCACAGGCTGGTGAAGAGAGAGTGGAGGTCAAAAGGACCCCCCCATACCCCATTAAGGAGCTTGCTGCCATAGACCTTAGCAGCTCCGAAGAAGAAAGCCGCCTATGCAAAAGACAACCATTCTGAGATAAGACTAAGAAAGACCCTCGGCCCCGCCCTTGCCTCCGGCCTATGCCCCGGGCAGCATCTCTAATTCATTTCTCAGCCCTGAGATCAGAGACAGCTACAGCTGGCATTTCCGGTCTTTGAAGGGGCAGAAGGCGCCCGTGTTCATACCCCAGTAGAGTACAGGCAGGTCAAAGAATTAGCTGAGGCAGTACACGCATATGGAATTGGGGTTAATTTTACTGTATCCCAAGTGGAGAGATTAAGTACAGCCTCTATGACGCCAGGAGACTGGGAGGACACAGTGAAGGCGGTACTTACCAATATGGGCCAATATTTGGAATGGAAAGTGCTCTGGCATGAGCAGTTACAAGCACAAGCCAGAGCTAATGCAAGCATTGAGGGTCAACAAATATGGACTTTTGACATGCTGGCAGGAGTTGGCGCACATGCCAATGAACAGACCGCTCACCCTTGGCAGTTATACGCACAAATAGTGACAGCTGCTGTTAAGGCCTGGAAGTCTCTCCCCAGGCGAGAAGGGAGTAATCTTTATTTGTCCAAAATAACTCAGGGGACCAGTGAGTCCTTCTCTGACTTTGTGGCCCGCATGACTGAGGCAGCTGGCAGAATCTTTGGGGAACCAGAGCAAGCAATGCCATTAATAGAACAAATGGTCTTTAAAAATGCTACAGCGGAATGCCGCACAGTCATTGCCCCTCGTAGGAACAGAGGGTTGCAAGACTGATTGAGAGCCTGTCGTGGCTTGGGAGGTCCCCTCACTAATGCAGGACTTGCGGCAGCAAATTTAGAGATGGCTGCTGTCCTTCTCCAAGTTAAGGGACGCGATAGACCCCCGCCATGGCCGGGGAGGGGAACTGTCTGTGTTTTTTCCACAGGGTGAAGACAATCCAATTTGGGTCCCCACGTGGCTGGTGTAGATCGTGAAGAATGAAGCTAGATTGCAAGATAACGGCTCTGATTCTCCTGATGCTGATGTTCGATTTGGGGATAAGTATACCACTATGGGTCATAGTTAGATCTTGGCCTGTTCCCATGCCACTACATTCAAATTCTGCAGTGCTGCCATTGTTTACAGCTACTGAGTGTTACATGGATGCCCCGTGTTCTCGGCGCACCTACCAGCAGCCTGAGTTATATAATGCTACAAGTTTTCCATTAAATCTTACACTTTGTTTTGTGGCAGCAAGCAAGGATAATAAGACAAGTAAACTACATACACCTTGTATGATTCTTAAGAAAGCTACTCTTGCTAATTGGGTGGATCCTGTGACTTACAGTAAGGTGGAGACAGGAGTGCTAGGTGCTGTCTTGAATCAGATTAGTTCAGGACAGATGGAAGGATAGGGAAATGTCGGTCTGAATTCATCAGCACCTATAAACATTACCACCACCATGATTAGAAGTAATGTTACTATAATTAAGAGGTCCAATCGGCATACCAATAATGCCACTTTGCAACAGATGATACCGTGGTGCTATCCAGATTTGTCCTTTCCAGTGGTGTTTTCACCTTGCCAGTCTAAGATTAAACCCAAGAAACAAATTGCCAGAGGATTTAATTTATCCCCTCCTCTCGATTTGGCTATAATGAATAATACACGTAAGAGAACTGGCATAGAAAATATTTGGCCCTTTTATCATTGGGTGTTGAGTAATGAGGCTGGAGCTAGTGCCAGTGTATCTCCCTTTGCCTTGTTGAATGGTATATTTCATGAAGTACAAAATGTTTCAGCTACACGATCTAATATCTCTAGCCATCTGAATAACATTAAAATTAATAAGGTATTTAGGAATGCATCTGCACAACCGGTGTCGGTGTGTGTGGACCCCCCATTTTTTTTATGTTATCCAACTTTCAAAATAATTCTGATATCTTGGATTGTAAGAATGTTACATGCTTTTTAGCACAATGACGGAATGGATCATTAGACCTAGCCTTGGTTGTACACATGCCTACCTTTGTGCCCATTCCAGTAGAAGCCGATCCTGAAACTTTCCTTATTACATCATTAATAAGACATAAAAGAGACTTTGGCATTACTGCAGCCATTATCACTGCTATTACCATCTCTGCATCTGCAGCTGTGACAGCCTGCATAGCCATGGCTAATCAAGTTACAACAGCTACTGTTGTTAATCAAATTTCAGAAAAGACTTCTGAGGCTTTGACCACTCTACAGAAAGTGGATGCACACTTAGCATCAGGCATTCTGTTGGTCAATCAGAGAGTTGATTTGCTCCAAGCCCATGTTGAACAACTCACAGATGTGGTTCAAATGAGCTGCGTGTCAGCAACCCCACATCTATGTATTACACCTCTGAGATTTATGAATGATACATTTATTCAAAGCCATAAACTTTCTGCTTATTTACAAGGGAATTGGACTAGGGAGCTGGACCAGATGCAGCAGCAATTGAAGATCTGGATCTTGAGCCTTGATGGAACACGAGTGGACCCTGTTGCCCTTGGCGATTTTACTTCTTGGCTTACCTCTGCCTTTTCTTTCTTTCTTAAGGGTGGGGATAGGTCTGTTTGGTGCAGCCCTATGTTGTGGATTAGTGTTCATGTTATGGTTGGTCTGCAAGCTCAGAGCCCAACAAAAACGTGACAAGGTCGCTATCGCCCAAGCACTCGTAGCCTTGAGCAAGGATCTTCCCCTTGAAATTTGGCTATCTAGGCTAAGAAAGTATCTGATGACTGAGACCCTCAGTCGATGCACCCCAAGGGTTCAGCCCATTGCACTGGGTCGATGAGAGGTCTAAGTCTAGCCAGCCCTTGCCTGAATAACTGTGGTACCTGAATATTTAGAGGTGTTTGCGAGTGGGTACTCGACAGGGAATGTTCCACGAGTGTGGATAGATTTCCCGAAAGTATGCCTGATTGTACAAAAGTTTGAAGTCAAAACCTCCTCTCTGCGCACGGACGGCCACCGGGAGCTCCAGAGTGGAGGCTCCCTTTCCCCGACAAAAAGGCATCGAGATGGGTATGGGAAGTATTACTCATTGCACGACGACAAGAGAAGAAACCCATTACAATATCTCATTTTGCACAGGGGATCAGGCCTCTGCTTTCCCTCACTGAGTTGGTGCCGCACTTGATAGGCAAAAGGCTGTTCCATCTTAATAAAATTGAAAGGGGGAGATGTTAGGAGCCGCAATGAGCGTGACAACATTCGCCATTCCAAGATGGCGCAGGCATCCTGTGCTCCCACAAGTAAACAACTAACTGCGCAGGTGCAAAAGGCAAAAGCGTGCCAAAGTCACTGCCCATCCCGGGACGTTATATGGGGTGATGAGTGAACAGCCAATCAGAAGTGAACACACCACTCTAGGGTACATATAGCAGTGCCTTTCCCGGGCTTGGGTCTTCCGCTTCTGCTGATACAAGAATAAAGCCTCGCTGTAGTAACTACCCGAACACTGCCTCACGTGTCTCTTTCGCTGGCAAAGGGGACTCAGAAGGGGCCCAGAATATGATGTGTACTTGGATTCAGTTAACGAGAATTTTATTGGGCATTTTTGGATCAATATTCATAAAAGAGATTGGTCTATAGTTCTCTTTCTTTGTTGGATCTTTCTGTGGTTTAGGTATGAGTGTAATGATAGCTTCATAGAATGAATTGGGTAGTGTTTCTTCTGTTTCTATTCTGTGGAATAGCTTGAAGAGGATTTGGTATTAGGACTTCCTTGAAGGTCTGATAGAATTCTGCACTGAAACCATCTGGCCCTGGACATTTTTTGGTGGGTAGATATTTAATAACTGCTTCTATTTTTTTAGGAGTTATATGACTGTTTAGATGGTTTATCTGCCACTTGTTTAACTTTGGTACCTGGTATCTGTCTAGAAAATTGTCCATTTCATCCAGATTTTCCCATTTTGTTGAGTATAGGCCTTTGTAGTAGGATCTGATGATTTTTAAAATTTACTCAGTTTCTGTTGTTATGTCTCCGTTTTCAGTTCTGATTTTATTAATTTGAGTACTGTCTCTGCTCCTTTGGTTAGTCTGGCTAAGGGTTTATCTATCTTGTTGATTTTCTCAAAGAAGCAGCTCCTAGTTTTGTTGATATTTTGTATAGATCTTTTTGTTTCAATTTGGTTGATTTCAGCCCTGAGTTTGATTTTTTCCTGCCATCTACTCCTCTTGGGTATATTAGCTTCTTTTTGTTCTAAGGCATTCAGGTGTGCTGTCAAGTTGTTAATGTATGCTCTTTCCATTTTCTTTTTGTGGGCAACTAGAGCTATGATTTTTCCTCTTAGTACTACTTTCAGGGCATCCCACAAGTTTTGATATGATGTGTCCTCATTTTCATTTAATTCTAAAACGTCTTTAATTTCTTTCTTTATTTCTTCCTTGACCAAGTTATCATTGAGTAGAGCATTGTTCAGTTTCCACGTGTATGTGAGATTTCCGTTGTTTTTGTCCATGTCAAAGATGAGTCTTAGTCTATGGTGGTCTGATAAGGTACAAGGAATTATGTCAATCTTTTAGTATCTGTTGAGGCCTGTTTTGTGACCAATTATATGGTCTATTTTGGGGAAAGTAACATGAGGTGCTGAGAAGAAAGTATATTCTTTTGTTTTATGATGAAATGTTCTATAGATGTCAGTTAAGTCCAATTGGTTCATAACTTCTGCTAGTTTCATTGTGTCTCAGTTTAGTTTCTGTTTCCATAATCTGTCCATAGCTGAGAGTGGGGTCTTGAAATCTCCACTATTATTGTGTAGGGTGCAATGTATGCTTTAAGCTTTAGTAAAGTTTCTTTTATGTATGTGGGTGCCCTTGCATTTGGGTCATAGGCATTCAGAATTTCGAGTTTCTCTTGGTACATTTTTCCTTTGATGAATATGAAGTGTCCTTTTTTATCTTTTTTGATTACTTTTGGTTGAAAAACGATTTTATTTGATATCAGAATTGCTACTCCCGCTTGTTTCTTGGGACCATTTGCTTGGAAGATTGTTTTCCAACCTTTTACTCTGAGGTAGTGTCTGTCTTTTTCACAAAGGTGCATTTCCTGAATTCAGCAAAATGTTGGGTCCTGTTTATGTATTCAATCTGATAGTCTATATCCTTTTATTAGAGAATTGAGTCCATTGATATTAAGAGATATTAAGGAAAAATGATTGTTGCTTCCTGTTTTTTTGTTATTAGAGTTGGAATTATGTTTGTGTAACTATCTTCTTTTGGGGTTTTTGGAAGCCCACTTTCTTGCTTTTTATTGGTTGTAGTTTCCCTCCTTGTGTTGGAGTTTTCCAACAATTATCCTTTGAAGTGCTGTATTTGTGCTGAAATATTGTGTACATTTGGAATTGTCATGGAATATTTTGGTTTCTCCATCAATAATGATTGACAGTTTTGCTGGGTATAGTAGTCTGGGCTGGCATTTGTGTTCTCTTAGGGTTTGTATGATATAGGTCCAGGATCTTCTGGCTTTTATGGTCTCTGGTGAGAAGTCTAGTGTAATTCTTATAGGTCTGCCTTTATATGTTACTTTACCATTTTCCCTTACTGCTTTTAGTATTTTTTCTTTGTTTTGTACATTTGATGTTTTGACTATTATGTGGCACAAAATATTTCTTTTCTGGTCTAAACTATTTGGAGTTCTGTAGGCTTCTTGTATATGTATGGACATCTCTTTCTTTAGGTTAGGGAAATTTTCCTCTTTAATATTGTTGAGGATATTTACTAGTCCTTTAAGTTGGGAGTCTTCCCTCTCATCTATTCCTATTATCCTTAGGTTTGGACTTCTCATTGAGTCTCAGATTTCCTGTATATTTTGGGTTAGTAGGTTTTTGTATTTTGTGTTTTCTTTGACAGTTGTGTCAATGTTTTCTATGGTATCTTCTGTATATGAGATTCTCTCTTCTATCTCTTGTATTCTGTTGGTGATACTTGTGTCTATGACTCCTGATCTTTTTTTTAGTTTTTCTCTCTTCAATGTAGTCTCCCTTTGTGATTTCTTTATTGTTCTACTTTCATTTTTAGATCCTGGATGGTTTTGTTTAATTCCTTCTCCTGTTTGGTTGTGTTTTCTTGCAATTCCTTAGGGGATTTTTGTGTTTTCTCTTTAAGGGTTTCTATCTGTCTACCAGTGTTCTCCTTAAGTTTTTTGAGAGTGTTATTTATGTCTTTCTTAAAAAGTCCTATATCCTCATCATCAAAAGTGATTTTAATTCTGAATCCTGCTTTTCCAGTGTGATGGGATGTTCAGGGCTTGCTATGATGGGGGAACTGTGTTCTGATGATGCCATGTAAGTTTGGATTCTGTTGCTTACATTCTTATGCTTGCCTTTGACCATCTGGTTAACTCTTCTACTGCCTGTAATTGCTATCTCTGACTGAAGCCTGCCTTTCCAGTTATCTTGCTTGTGTCTGATCTCCTTGGGGTCCAGATGTCTCTGTGATCTTCTCCAGCTGCACTGAGTACAGTGTTTCCTCTAGGATGCCTCAGGATATGGTGCCTCTAAGGTAGCAGTACAGCTAGGTGTCTGCTGCTCTGGGTGCAGTGTCTTCTCTAGGATGTCTCAAGATAAGGTGCCCACTGATCTGAGTGCAGTAGCTCTTCTAGGATATCTCAGGATATGTTGTCTGTAGCTCTGAGTTCAGTTGTTCCTCTGCGGCTCTGGGTTGAATGGACCTTCCAGAATGACTTGGGTGGAATCTGGGGTCCACACAAGAGCAGACCGGGCACAGACTGGTCTAGGCCTCAGATCCTGGAGAGGGGTGGAAGGAGATGGTTATTCTACAGGGGTGGGGGTTTGGGTATCTGCTGGAATCTGAGCACTCCCAGCACCCAGCTTAGGGCAGTGTGTGGGGCTTCCTACCTACAGCTTGCTGTGGGATCCGTGGAGCCTCCAGGATGTCTCAGGCAGAATCCAGGGTCCACACAAGAGGAGACCAGGCAGAGGTCTGGTCCAGGCCTCAGATCTGGGAGAGGGGCAGAAGGGGAGTGCTAGTCTGCAGGGGCTGGGGTGGAGGTTTGGGTATCTGCTGGAATCTGAGTGCTCCCAGCACCCAGCTATGGGTTTAGGGCAGTGTGTGGGTCTTCCTACCTATGATTGGCTATAGGATCTGTGGAGTCTCCAGGATGTCTCGGGCGGAATCCAGGGTCCACACAACAGCAGACTGGGCAGAGTGGATACTGAACATTTCTTTAGGTGCTTCTCGGCCATTCGAGTTTTCTCAGTTGAGAATTCTTTGTTTATCTCTATATCCCATTTTTAATAGGGTTATGTGATTTTCTGGAGTCTAATTACTTAAGTTCTTTGTATATATTGGATACTAGCCCTCTATTGGATGTCGTATTGGTAAGGGTCTTTTCCCAATCTATTGGTTGCCATTTTGTCCTATTGACAGTATCCTTTGCCTTACAGAAACTTTGCAGTTTTATGAGGTCCAATTTATCAATTCTTGATCTTAGAGTATAAGCCATTGGTGTTCTATTCAGGAACATTTCCCCTGTGCCCAAGTATTCTAGGTTCTTCCCCACCTTCTCTTCTATTAGTTTCAGTGTATCTGGCTTCATGTGGAGGTCCTTTATCCACTTGAACTTGAGCTTTGTACAAGGAGATAAGAATGGATTGATTTGCATTCTTCTACATGTTTTCCTCCAGTTAAACTAGCACCATGTGTTGAAAATGCTGTCCTTTTTCCACTGGACAGTTTTAGCTCCTTTGTCAAAAATCAAGTGACTGTAGGTGTGTGGGTTCATTTCTGCATCTTCAATTCTATTCCATTGATCTTCATGCTTGTCTCTGTACTAATACCATGCAGTTTTTATTACAATTGCTCTGTAGTACAGCTTGAGGTCAGGGATGGTGATTCTTCAAGAAGTTCTTTTATTGTTGAGAATAGTTTTCACTATACTGGGTTTTTTGTTATTCTAAATGAATTTGAGAATTTCTCTTTCTAACTCTGTGAAGAATTTACTTGGGATTTTCATGGGGATAGCACTGAATCTGTAGATTGCTGTTGGCAAGATGTCCATTTTTACTATATTAATCCTGTCAATCCATGAGCATGGGAAATCTTTCCATCTTCTGAGATCTTCTTCATTTCCTTTCTTCAGAGACTTGAAGTACTTGTCATAGAGATGTTTCACTTGCTTGGTTAGATTCACACCAAGGTATTTTATATTTTTGTGACTATTGGGAAGGATGTCATTTCCCCAATTTCTTTCTCAGCCTATTTGTCTTTCTCATAGATTAAGGATACTGATTTGTTTGAGTTGATTTTATATCCAGCCACTTTGCTGAAGTTTTTTTTTAAATCAGGTTTAGAAGTTCTCTGGTGGAATTTTTGGGGTCACTTAAGCAAACTATAATATCATCTACAAATAGTGATATTTCAACTTCTTCCTTTCTTATTTGTATCCCTTTTACTTTTTGTTGTCTAATTGCTCTGGATAGGACTTCCAGTACTATATGGCATAGGTTGGGAGAGAGTGAGCAGACTTGTCTATTCCCTAATCTTAGTTGGATTGCTTCAAATTTCTCTCCATTTAGCTTGATGTTGGCTACTGGCTTGCTGTATATTGCTTTAACCATATTTAGGTATTGGCCTTGAATTCCTGATCTTTCCAAGTATTTTACCATGAAGGTATGTTGAATTTTGTCAAATGCATTCTCAGCATCTAGTAAGATGTTCATGTAGGTTTTTTTTCTTTGAGTTTGTTTATATAGAGGATTACACTGATGGTTTTCCAAATATTGAACTGTCCCTGCATTCCTGGGATAAAGCCCAATTGATCATTATGGATGCTTGTTTTGATGTGTTCTTCAATTTGGTTTGCTAGAATTTTATTGAAAAATTTTGCATCAATATTCATAAAAAAAACATTGGTTTGAAGTTCTCTATCTTTGTTGGGTCTTTGTGAAGTTTAGGTATGATCATGATTGTGGCTTCATAGAACCAATTGGGCAATGTTCCTTCTGTTTCAATTTTGGGGAATATTTTGAAGAGAACTGGTATTAGGTTTTCCTTGAAGGTCTGATAGAATTTTGCAATAAAACCATCTGGTCATGGGCTTTTTTTGGTGGGGAGACTTTTAACGACTGCTGGTATTTCTTTAGGGGTTATGGGACTGTTTAGATGTTTTATTTGCTCATGATTTAACTTTGATAACTGGTATCTGTCTAGAAAATTGTATATTTCATCCAGATTTTCCAGTTTTGTTGAGTATAGGCCTTTGTAGTATGGTCTGGTGATTTTTTGAATTTCCTCAGTTCCTATTGTTATGTCTCTCTTTTCAGTTCTGATTTTCTTAATTTGGATACTGTTTCTGTGCCCTCTGGTTTTTCTGGCTAAGGGTTTATCTATCTTGTTGATTTTCTCAAAGAACCAGTTCCTGGTTTTATAGATTCTTTGTATAGTTCTTACAGGTTCTACTTGGTTTATTTCAGCCTTGAATTTGATTATTTCCTGCCATCTACTTCTATTGGGTGTATTTGCTTCTTTTTGTTCCACAGCTTTCTGGTGTGCTATCAAGTTCCTAATGTATGCTCTCTCCAGTTTCTTTATATAAGCAGTTAGAGCTGTGACATTTCCTCTTAGCACTGCTTTCATGGAGTCCCACAAGTTTTGGTATGATGTGTCCTCATTTTCATTAAATTCTAGAAAGTCTTTATTTCTTTCTTTATTTAATAATTGACCAAGTCATCATTGTGTAGAGCATTGTTCAGTTTCCACATTCATGTGGGATTTCCATTTGTTTTTCATTATTAAAAACCAGACTTAGACCATGGTGATCTCATAGGATGCAAGGGATTATATCAATAATTTTTTTGTATCTGTTGAAGACTGTTTTGTGAGCAATTATATGGTCTATTTTATACATGGTACCATGAAGTGCTGAGAAAAAGTTATATTTTTTTGTTTTAAAGTGAAATATCCTATAGATATTGTTAAATCCATTTGGTTCATAACTTCTGTTAATTTCAATGTGTCACCTTTTAGCTTTTGTTTCCATGATATGTCCATAGCTTATTATTGTGTGAGGTGCAATGTGTGTTCAAGCTTTAGTAATGTTTATTTTATATATGTAGGTGTCCTTGCATTTGGAGCATAGATGTGCAAAATTGAAAGTTCATCTTGGTACATTTTTCCTTTGATGAGTATGAAGTGTCCTTCCTTATCTTTTTCAATTAATTTTGGTTGAAAATTGATTTTATTTGATATTACAATCTCTACTCCAGCTTGTTTCTTAGGATCATTTGCTGGAATTTTTTTTTTCAATTCTTTTACTCTGAGGTAGTATCTGTCTTTGCCACTGATATGCTTTTCCAGCATGCAACAAAATTTTGGGTCCTGTTTGTGTATCCAGTTTGATAGTCTATATCTTTTTTTTTTTGGAGAATTGAGTCCATTGATGTTATGAGATATTAAGGAAAAATGATTGTTTCTTTCTGTTATTTTAGTTACTAGAGGTGGAATTATGTTTGTGTAGCTATCTTTTTTTTTTTTGGAGGGGGGTGTTTGTTGGAAGATTACTTCCTTGCTTTTTCTAGGTTGTAGTTTCCTTCCTTGTGTTGGTTTTTTCCATCATTTATCCTTTGAAGTGCTGGGATTGTGGGAAGATAGATATTGTGTAAATTTGGTTTTGTCATGGAATATCTTGGTTTCTCCATCTGTAGTGATTGAAAGTTTTACTGGGTATAGTAGTCTTGGGTGGCATTTGTGTTCTCTTAGTGTCTGTATGATATCAGCCCAGGAACTTCTGGCTTTTATAGTCTCTGGTGAGAATTCTGGTGTATTTCTTATAAGTCTGCCTTTATATGTTACTTTACCTTTTTCCCTTACTGATTGTAGTATTTATCCTTTGCTTTGTGCATTTGATGTTTTGATTATTATGTAATGTGAGGTATTTCTTTTCTGGTCTAGTCTATTTGGAGTTTTGTAGGCTTCTTGTATATTTATGGACATCTCTTTCTATAAGTTAGGGAAGTTTTCCTCTATAATTTTGTGGAAGATATTTACTGGCCCTTTAAGTTGGGAATCTTCACTCTCATCTATACATACTATCCTTAGGTTTGGCCTATGGGCAATGGATGTTGAGTATCCAAAGTCGAGATAGGGAGGCTGGGCTCCCTTGTTCCAACCTAAGGCAGGCATGTTTTCTGTAAGTTTTCCCAGCTTTCCCTTTGAAAAATATTTAGAAAGGTGGACCTTTGGGGAGCTGACAGAAAATGGCTATCATCCTTGCAGCCATCTTGAGCCATATACCATGACTAGAGACTTTTTTTACAATAGCCTACAACAGCTGAGCACACTCAGATCACATCTTGTGTTAGATACCCAAGATTTTCCCTTGGGTGTGTGAGACTTAAAGGTGTGATTTAGAGATAAGACATAAGTGCATGATTTAAAAACTTGACTTAAAGGCATGGCTTAGAAGTGAGACATATAAAAGGCAAGAGGAAGACAGAAGAAATTATTAGACACTCGAGACATGGAGAGAGAATGAGTAGTAGACACTTGAGACTCAAGACAGGCAACTAAGCATAGACACTTGGACTAGACACTTGGATTAGACAATTGTACTTGGAAGAGTACTTGAATGAGACTTGAGACTATAACTTGGAACTGAAAACTTGGAACTTGGAGGCACTAGGGACTAGGAACTAGGGACTAGGAATTCAAGACTTGGGACTTAGACTAGGAAGAGAGACTGAAGAATAAACAGGATTGAATTACACTCTGTCTGGTCTCCATTCCTCGTGTCCGTCATCATTCTCTCTCTTGCTGGACACCAACCCCCAGACTGGAGCAGCTTGGGGCAGTGAGGGCTTTAACAATGTGTTTCCCAAGGCTTTTGGCCGTGGGGGTGCCAACATTGATAGAGTAGTCTGAGACACTTTGGCCCCCAAGAGTGGGGCAGAGCAGTCCTCAACATTTTGGCGCCTAACATGGGGCAGCTCGGGCCACAACACTCATTGAGTCCTGAATTTCCTGGATGTTTTGGGTTAGGAGCTTTTTGCATTTTGCATTTTCTTTGACAGTTGTGTCAATGTTTTCCATGGTATCTTTTGCACATGTGATTCTCTTTTCTATCACTTGTATTCTGTTGGTGATACTTGTGTGTATGACTCCTGATCTGTTTCCTAGGTTTTCTATATCTCCAGGGTAGTCTCCCTTTGTGAATTCTTTGTAGTTTCTACTTCCATTTTTAGATCCTAGATATTTTTTAAATTCCTTCACCTGTTAGGTTGTGTTTTCCTGTAATTCATTAAGGGATTTTTGTGTTTCCTCTTTAAAAGCTTCTACCTGTTTACCTGTGTTCTCCTGTACTTCTTTAAAGGAGTTACGTATGTCCTTCTTAAAATCCTCTATCATCATCATGAGAAGTGATTTTAATTCTGAATCCTGCTTTTCTGGTTTGATGGGGTGTCCAGGGCTTTCTATGTTGGAGGAACTGGGTTCTGATAATACCAAGTAACTTTGGTTTCTGTTGTTTATGTTCATGCTCTTGTCTTTTGACATGTGATTAACTCTAGTGATGCCTGCACTCACTGTGTCTGACTGGAGTCTGTCTTTCCAGGTATCTTGCTTATGTCAGATCTCATCAGAGTCCAGATGTCTCTGTGATCCTGTGATCCTAACCTCCTGGGTGAAAAAATTCCTAGGGACTCAGTCCTCCTCTGAGATCCTGAAATCCTGCTGCTCTGAGTGCAGTGGTTCCTCTAGGATTGTTCAGGATATGGTATTTTCACAGGAGAAGACCAGCTATCTGTTCACTGGTCTTAGTGTAGTGATTCCTCTAGAAAAGCTCAGGGTAAGATGGCTGCTGCTCTGTGTACAGTGCCCTCTCTAGGCTCAGAATATGATGTCTCCACAGGAACAGACAAGCTAGTTGTCTGCCCCAGTCAAAAGGACTATGCATGGGTCAGAAAAACCGTGGCATTCTGGAAGGGCTGGGTTGTTCCAGTTGTAACTCTATGGCATAGGGTAGTGGGAGAGAATTTTTACACATTGTTATGAGTGCAGTGGCTCCTCTAGGATGGCTCAGAATATGGTGCCTCCACAGGAGCAGACCAACCAGTTGTCCACTGCTCTGAGTGCAGTGACTCCTCTAGAATGGCTCAGGATATGGTGTCTCTACAGGAGTAGACCAGCTAGGTGTCTTCCCCAGCCAAAAGGACCAGGCCTCTCTAATTAATCTTAGAAGGAACTTTCAAACATAGCTTTATTTATCCTCAACAGAATTCAGATTCTATGCATACATTTTAGAACAAGATTTCCTCTAATTCTTGGGAAACTTGTATATCAAGTCTTGTTTCTTCAAGCTTCTGTTGACAAATGCACCCTCATCAACAATCATTGAAGTTTATGCATATGAGTCTAAACTTAAAATTCTTTTATTTCTATTCATGTTTTATCCAACTACCATTTATTTTTCTCTTAAACAAATGTTAAAATCAGGCAGGTATTGATCATACACCCCTTCTTGGAACACTGGGCAAATATGTTTGCCCTTTTGTTTCTATAGCTAAATGTTTACAATCCACCAACTTCCTGGCTATCTAGTTCACTGTAGATTTTGTTTCTGTTTTGACCATCTTATTAAATCTGGTTGAGTTCAAGTCATCAAGAACCCTTTAATTACCAAATTCAATGAGCAAGCACAAGAATGTAATCAACAGAAACCAAAGTTACATGGCATCATCAGATTCCAGTTCTCCCACCATAGCAAGTCCTGAACACCACATCACACTGGAAAAGCAGGATTCAGAATTAAAATCACTTCTCATAATGATGATAAAGGACTTTAAAAAGGACATAAACAACACTCTCAAAGAATTTGAGGAAAACACAGGTAAACAGGTAGAAGCCCTTAAAGAATTGGAAGAAAACACAATCAAACAGGTGAAGAAATTAAACAAAACCATCCAGGATCTAAAAATGGAAGTAGAAACAATAAAGAAATCTCAAAGGGAGACTACCCTGGAGATAGAAAACCTAAGAAAAAGATCAGGAGTCATAGACACAAGCATCACAAACAGAATACAAGAGAGAGAAGAGAGAATCTCATACACAGAAGATACCATGGAAAAATATTGAAACAACTGTCAAGGAAAATGCAAAATGCAAAAAGCTCCTAACACAAAACATACAGGAATCCAGGACACAATGAGAAAAACAAACCTAAGAATGATAGGTATAGATGAGGGTGAAGACTGCCAACTTAAAGGGCCAGTAAATATCTTCCACAAAATTATAGAGGAAAACTTCTCTATCCTAAAGAAAGAGATGTCCATAAATATACAAGAAGCCTACAAAACTCCAAATAGACTAGACCAGAAAAGAAAAACCTCCCATTACATAATAATCAAAACATCAAATGTACAAAACAAAGAAAAAATACTAAAAGCAGTAAGGGAAAAAGGTAAAGTAACATATAAAGGCAGACCTATAGGAATTACACCAGACTTCTCACCAGAGACCATAAAAGCCAGAAGATCCTGGACTGATATTATACAGACCCTAAGAGATCACAAATGCCAGTCCAGACTACTATACCTAGCAAAACTCTCAATCACTATTGATGGAGAAACAAAGATATTCCATGACAAAACCAAATTTCCACATTATCTTCCAACAAATACAGCACATCAAAATTTAATTAATGGAAAACTCCAAGAAAAGTAGCTAATGTATAACCTATAAAAAGAAAGGAACTAATCTTCCAACAACGCCAAAAGTAGATAGTTACACAAACATATAATTCTACTTCTAATAACAAAAATAACAGGAAGCAACAATCATTTTCCTTAATATCTCTTAATATCAATGGACTCAATTCTCCAATAAAAAGACATAGGCTATTAGACTGGCTAAATAAACAGCACCCAGCATTTTGCTGCATACAGGAAACATACCTCTGTGACAAAGACAGACACTACCTCAGAGTAAAAGGATAGAAAACAAACTTCTAAGCAAACATTACCAAAAAACAAGGTGAAGTAGCAATTCTAATATCAAATAAAATAGATTTTCAACCAAAAGTAATCAAAAAGATAAGGAAGGACACTACATACTCATCAAAGAAAAAATGTACCAAGAAGAACTCTCAATTCTGAACATCTATGCCCCAAATCAAGGGCACCCACATACATAAAAGAAACTTTACTAAAGCTCAAAGCATCTATTGTACCTCACACAATAATAGTGGGGGACTTCAACACCCCACTCTCAGCAATGGGCAAGTCATGGAAACAAAAACTTAGCCAAGACACAATGAAACTTACAGAAGTTATGAACCAAATGGATTTAACTGATATCTATAGAACATTTCATCATAAAACAAAAGAATATACATTTTTCCCAGTTGCTCATGGTACATTATCGATAATAGACCATATAATTGGTCAGAAAACAGGCCTCAACAGATACAAAAATATTGAAATAATCTCTTGTACCCTATCAGACCACTATGGACTAAGGCTGGTCTTTAACAATGACAAAAACAACGGAAAGCCTACATACACATGGAAACTGAACAACACTCTACTCAATGATGACTTGGTCAAGGAAGAAGTAAAGGAAGAAATTAAAGACTTTTTAGAAATTAATGAAAATGAGGATACATCATACCAAAACTCGTGAGACTTCATGAAAGCAGTACTATGAGGAAAACTCATAGCTCTAAGTGCTTACAAAAGAAAACTGGAGAGAGCATACAATAACAACTTGACAGCACACCTGAAAGTGTTAGAACAAAAAGAAGCAAATATACTCAAGAGGAGTAGATGGCAAGAAATAATCAAACTCAGAGCTGACATGAACCAAGTAGAAATAGAAAGAACTATATAAAATAAAATCAGAACTGAAAAGGGAGATATAACAACAGAAACTGAAGAAATTAAAAAAAAACTTCAGATCCTACTACAAAGGCCTATGCTCAACAAAATTGGATAATCTGGATGAAATGGAAAATTTTTTAGACATATACCAGGTACCAAAGTTAAACAAGGAGCAGATAAACAAAGTTAAACAAGGAGCCGATAAACCATCTAAACAGACCCATAACTCATAAAGAAATAGAAGCAGTCATTAAAAGTCTCCCCACCAAAAAAGTCAGGGACCAGATGGTTTTAGTGCAGAATTCTATAAGACCTTCAAGGAAGACCTAATACCAATTCTCTTCAAACTATTCCACAGAATAGAAACAGAAGGAACAATACCCAATTTGTTCTATGAAGCTATAATTATGCTTATACTTAAACCTCACAAAGACCCAACAAAGAAAGAGAACTACAGACTAATCTAACTTATGAATATTGATGCAAAAATACTCAATAATATTGTCACAAACGGAATCCAAGTACACATCAAAACAATTATCTATCAAGATCAATTAGGCTTTATCCCAGGAATACAGGGATGGTTCAATATTTGAAAACCAATCATGTAATCCACTACATAAATAACCTCAAAGAAAAAAAAAACAGAAGATCATCTCACTAGATACTGAGAAAGCATTTGACAAAATTCAACATCTCTTCATGTTAAAAGTCTTGGAAAGATCAGGAATTCAAGGCCCATACCTAAACATAGTAAAAGCAATATACAGCAAGCCAGTAGCCAACATCAAACTAAGTAGAGAGAAACTTGAAGCAATCCCACTAAGATCAGGGTCTAGACAAGACTGCCCACTCTCACCTACCTATTCGATATAGTACTGGAAGTTCTAGCCAGAGTAATTAGACAACAACAGGAAGTCAAAGAGATACAAATAGAAAAAAAAGTAGTCAAAATTTCACTATTTGCAAGAGTGATAGTATACTTAAGTGACCCTAAAACTTCCACCAGAGAACTCCTAAACCTGATAAACAAGTTCAGTAAAGTGGCTGGATATAAAATCAACTCAAACAAATCAGTAGCCTTCCTCTACTCAAAAGATAAACAGGCTGAAAAAGAAATTATGGAAATGACACCCTTCACAATAGTCACAAATAAAATAAAATATCTTGGAATGAATCTAACCAAGCAAGTGAAAGATCTGTATGACAAGAACTTCAAGTGTCTGAAGAAAGAAATCAAAGAAGATCTCAGAAGATAGAAAGATCTCCCATGCTCCTGGATTGGCAGGATTAACTTAGTAAAAATGGCCATCTTGCCAAAAGCAATCTATAGGTTTAATGCAATCCCCATCATAATTCCAAATCAATTCTTCATAAAGATAGAAAGAGCAATTTGTTATAACAAAAAACCCAGGATAGTAAGAACCATTCTCAACAATAAAAGAACTTCTTGTGGAATAACTATTCCTGATCTCAAACTGTACTACAAAGCAGTAGTGATAAAAACAGCATTTATTGGTACAGAGACAGGCAGGAAGATCAATGGAATAGAATTGAAGACCCAGAAATGAACCCACACACCTATGGTCACTTGATCTTTGACAAAGGAGGTAAAACCATCCAGTGGGAAAAGGTCAGCATTTTCAACAAATGATGCTGGCTCAACTGGAGGTCAGCATGTAGAAGAATGCAAATTGATCCATTCTTATCTCCTTGTACAAAGCTCAAGTTCAAGTGGATAAAGGACCTTCACATAAAACCAGATACACTGAAACTAATAGAAGAGAAGGTGTGGAAGACCCTCTAACAAGGGAAAAAGTTCCTGAACAGAACACCAATGTCTTATACTCTAAGATCAAGCATTGACAAATGAGACCCCATAAAATTGCAAAGCTTCTGTAAGGCAAAGAACACTATCAATAGGACAAAACAGCAACCAATAGATTGGGAAAAGATCTTTTTACCAATCTTACATCCGATAGAGGGCTAATATCCAATATATACAAAGAACTCAAGAAATTAGACTCCAGACAACCAAATAACCCTATTAAAAATGGGGTACAGAGCTAAACAAAAAATTCTCAACTGAGGAAATTCAGATGGCTGAGAAGCACCTTAAGAAATGTTCAACATCCTTAGTCATCAGGGAAATGCAAATCAAAACAACCCTGAGATACCACCTGACACCAGTCAGAATGGCTAAGATCAAAAACTCACGTGATGGTAGGATGCTGGCAAGGATGTGGAGAAAGAGAATCTCTCCTCCATTGTTGGTGGGATTGCAAGCTGGTACAACCACTATGGAAGTCAGTCTGGCAGTTCCTCAGAAAACTGGACGTAGCACTACCTGAGGGCCCAGCTATACCACTCCTGGGCATATACCCAGAAGACGCTCCAACATATAACAAGGACATATGCTCCACTATGTTCCTTGCAGCCTTATTTATAATAGCCAGAACCTGGAATGAACCCAGATGCCCTTCAAACGAAGAATGGATACCAAAAATGTGGTACATTTACACAATTGGAGTACTACTCAGCTATTAAAAATCAGGAATTCGAGAAACTCTTAGGTAAATGAATGAAACTAGAAAATATCATCCTGAGTGAGGTAACATAATCACAAAAGAACACATATGGTATTTACTCACTGATAAGCGGATATTATCCCAAAAGCTTGAAATAGCCAAGATTCAACTAACAAACCACATGAAGCTCATGAAGAAGGAAGACCAAGTGTGGATGCCTCGGTCTTACTTGGAAGGAGTGAGAAAATACTCAAGGGAGCAAATATGGAGACAAGAGTGGGACAGAAACTCAAGGGGGGCCGCCTGGAGACCATTCTGCCTTGGTATCCATCCCATGTACAATCACCAAAGATAGAAGCTGATATGTATGTCAGGAAGTGCAGCCTGACAGGAGCCTGATGTAGCTAACTCCTCAGATGTCTACCAGAATCTGACATATTCAGAGGCAGATGCTCACAACTACTCATTGATCTGATCAAGGGTTCCCAATGGAGAAGTTAGAGGACTGAAGGAGCTGAAAGGGTTGGTGGCCCCAAGAGGAGAGTAACAGTGCCAACCAACGAGAGCTCCCCAGGGTCTAAACCACCAGCCTGGGAGCACATAAGGAGGGACCCACGATTTCAGCTGTATACTTAGGGGAAGATGTCCTTGTCAGGCATGGGTGGGAAAAGAGATTTTTGGTCCCATGAAGGCTGAACACCGAGCAGAGAGGAATTCGAGGGTGGGGAGGTGGGAGTGGGTGGGTAGTTGGGGGCACATCCTCATACAACCATGAGGAGGGGGAATAGGATAGGAGGTTCCTGGGTGGTGTGGAGAATGGGGTGAGGGGATAAAATCTGAAATGTAAACATAATATCTAATAAAAATATAAAAAAGAGAAATACTTAAAGGACTGAGGCAGGCTGACTCCATGACAGGCTTGAAATTGGCAGGTCAGGAGGCTATTCCTAAATTTCTGTTTGCAAGAACTGGACAAGTTCAGCAAGCCATTACTGGAATATTCTTAGGTCCTGGGAAGCCAATCAGAAAGTGTCCCACCATCAGAAGCTGCCCTACTTCCTGGTCTAAGGCAAGGATAGAGTCAACAGCATTTCCAGGTTTCCCCAGCAATTGCTTCCAGGCCTTCAGCAATGGTTTTTAAATGTCCATAGAGATAGAGCCAACCAGTTAAGATAACAGTCACCTACCTTTTTTTGGAATTCTTCTAATGTGCTTTAAATTGGGTCTGTGAGCTTATTTGGGTGTCTCCATCTTGGTAACTGGTAGACGCAGTGTGCTGGACTTCTACAGAAAAAAAAAACACTCTTTGCATTTGCATACTATTTGAGTTTGGGGTATCATTTTTTGTAGAATCATGAACTCTTACATTATCTGCAGAAATCAAAATGAAATAAATCTAAGTGAAACTTTCGTGCTGAAAAATCTTCCAGTGTTTGACCTAATGTTATCATATTATTCACACACGGACAAGGTCAAAAGTACCTCCAAGAGATATTCTTTTCTCTTAAGGGCACAGGTCTCATATAGTCAGATAGCTGAAGAGAGTCAATGTGAGCTATCAAGATTCAAATAACTGATCTATATATAGTGTGCAGAGATATTTACCCAGAAGATAGAAGTCTAGAGAGATACAGGAGGAAGTGAAGTATGGGACTCTGAATCAAAATCTCCATTGGTACCTTGGTAGAATTGGAGAGGCATCATCCCACAACTGTAAGGATAAGATGTATCAAATTTGGGAAGTATACTACTAAACTTGGCATAGTTTCTTGCCATGTGTGGTTGGAGACTTCCCAGATACAAAGGCAAATACAGGTCAGTGGGTCTTCCATACCCATTGGAGTTTTGATCACAGAAAACATACTTATGATTTTAAAAAATCACATCAAAACCAAAGACAACATTGAAATCTCCTGACAAGAAATTAGAATTCTTGTAGAAAAGACAGAAACATTTAAAGAGAATTGCCCAAAAAAACTTGCATGAAATAAAACAAACCAACAAACTAACTAACCAACCAACTAACCAACCAGCCAACAAACAAAGAAACAAACAAAACAGTGAGAACAAAAGACAAAAGTGAAAACTAGAGAATATATTATCCATCACAGTAAATGTAGAAGCACAAATACAAATAAAAAAAAATCCACTAGTCAACAAGACACTGCAACTCCCCATACACTGCCAAGATGGGCCAGGTATGGACTGCTTGACATGGTTACTACTGCCCTGGAATAGAGGCAATAGGGTATGGGCCTCCATGGGGATTGATATTTGCTGTGGGTATAAGGGTTGCTTGTATATTAATGTACGTATTTTTACGTTCCTCCTTTGAGGAATGTCCTCTCTGCTTAAGGTTCATGACTCCATGATAATCAAAGACAGCATGAGTCCTTGAGGCAAGGGTATGTCTAATGCCTCAGCAAAATAGTAAGTGCAGAGATCTTCAGAAAGGCTGAGGAGAAAGAACTCTTAAAAGTATAAATTGGAAAATACATAATTTCTCAACTATGCTAATATAAGGATTCAATATGAATTGTATAAGGAGCTTAAGAAATCTAAAGGACAGTGACAATTGCACCATGAGCCAGCTTGTCAGAATGATACAAAGACAAGCAGATACAAGACAGGCAGATTCTTGAGTTCTAGTTCAGCCAAGAACAGAGGGAATTTAGATTGAGGTGTGATCAGAATGGTAATCTCAGTAGAGTATCCCACCTAGCTAAGTTTACAAAGGCAAGCAGATCTCTGAATTCTTTTGCAATGTTAAAAAAGGGGGGAATTCCTGTCTTTTTCCTAAGAGTCAAGGGTAGAATGTTGATTCATGGGAAGTTCTAGAGGAAATATGAGGTAAATGATTGAACTGAGATGTAAATAAAAGACTGAGCTCTTGGTAATCATGAGATATGGTAGCAGAAAACAATAGTAGTCATTTTTTAGTTTTTTTTTTTTTTTTTTTTTTTTTTTCTGGCGATAGCTGAACTGTCTGGCAATCTCTGGAAAGTGAACACAGATTTTTTTTTTTTTTTTTTAGAATTTTTTATAATAGGATTTTTGGTTTTGGTCAGGAAATTCATGGAGAACAAACACAGCTCTTTTAGAAAATTTTCATAGCTCTTTTAGAATTTTTTGAAGAGATATTTTACCTTGGTTGGAAACCCCAAGAATTACTTAAAGAGCTAAATCAGCATTTTAGAATGTTTTCCAGCAGCTATCCAGAGGGAGAACTGCTTGAAGGGCTAACATAACCCTTTTAGAATTTTTTCTGGCTTTTGGATTGTGATGGGAAACCCCAAGAATTACTTTTAGACTTTTTCTAATGTAATTACTGACTTAGTCCGAAAGTTCAAGATTTTTTGTAACACCTTTTCTGACATTGATCAGAAAGCCCATGAGCTATCCAAAGAGCATTTAGAATTTTTCTAGCAGAGAACTATCTCGAGCAAACTACAAATCAAAGGGCTATCTACAGAGAGCTGTCTAGGATGCTATCTCAAGCAGAACATAGGTTTGTACCCACAATTTAACTTTGAGTCATTTTTGTCACCACTCTGAGAAAACCTTCATGGAACCACTGTGCAAGCATAGGCTGGTTCTTGGTAATACAAGCCCTTATCCCTTCCATTCTAAAAACCAATAAAGGTGTTGTAGGTGAAAAGCCAGAAAATATTTCACAGTTCTGATTTTTAAAAGGAACAGTGTCCACATAAGGGACTCAGATGAGAGCAGATAAATGAAATAGAGAAGTTAAGTCATCAATTAGACATGAACTGTAAAAACTGTACTGAATACTGGGACTCATGAGTTTGAAAAAACAAAGGGCAAAAGGCGACTAAGTTCAGATAGGTGCAGGTACAATAGTAATATGTTGCTTTGGTACTACTTCTCAATTATAGATAGATCAGCCAAGAACCTTAAATTAAAAAGACTTATGCCATATGCAAATCTATATAAGTAAGCTGTGAATTTACTATGAACTGTGGATGGGGTTGAATGTAGAATGTTCTTTCCACAACATATTCTTTTAGAAGAAAATTGCAAAAATGCCACCTCATGATTTTCTTGCTTTAATCAATTAATTATCTAACAAACTGAAGAAACACAAATGGTTAAAGTGTTCCTTAAAACTGTTCAATATACTAAGCCATAAGGAAATGAAAAGACAAAATTCAACATATCTACCAACCCAAAAATATTGGTATGTGTCTTTTTTGTTTACAGTTTTATAATAAAGTTAAAAGATTTTTAAAAGCTGATAAATACTGGAGAAAATTGAGGAAAATAAAGCTATACTTACTGATAGTGGTAGTATAAACTTCTCCAGTCGCTAAGAAAATCCATATGAAAGTTTTGCAATACATTAAAGATAGATTTTTCATATTACCCAGCTTCATTACTTCTGTGTATCTAGGCACACATCCAAAGAACACACAATACTACCAGAGAGATACTTGCACATCCATGTTTATTTGATGCAAAATTCACAATGGTTCTGAAAATGGAATCAACCAACATGTCTGTGAATAGATGTCTATCTTATGGTTTCTATTGCTGTGAAGAGACATCATGACCATGGCAACTCATATAAATGAAAACAGTTAATTAGGGCTAGCTTAATTCCAATTTTATAGGTTTGCTCCATTATCTTATGTGTGGGAAGCTTGACAATATACAACCAGACATGGACCTGGAGTATAGCTAAAGGAAGCAATAAGAGAGAGAGAGAGAGAGAGAGAGAGAGAGAGAGAGGAGAGAGAGAGAGAGAGAGAGAGAGAGAGAGAGAGACTGGGAATACAGAGACACACTGATCTGCCTTAATCATCTGAAACACTAAAGTCCCCATAGTAACAGACTTCCTCAACAAGGCCACACTTACTTCAATGAGGCCACATTTCCTGGTGACCAAGAATTCAAATTCATGAGCCATGAGGGCCACTCTTACTCAAACTATCATGATTGCTGAATAAGGAATATGACATCACCACAGAGAAAAGTTTTCAGATACAAAAAAAAAAGAAAGAAAAAAAGCAAGCAAGCAAGCAAGAAAGAAATCATGACATTTTCAAGAAAATAGATAAAACTAGAGACCATTGTGTCAAGAAAAATAAACCAAATCCAAAAAATACCATATTTAAACCATATTTTCTTTTATATGCAGATCCTAGAATTTTATATATAAATTACTTATTTGTATATATATATATATATATATATATATATATATATATATATATATATATGCATCTGTGTGTGTGTGCATGTGTGTACAAGCCATTAAACTGTAAAGGTTCCATCATAGGAGAAAAATAAATCTCCCTTTCCTTTTAATTTTTGAGACAGGCCTTCTCTGTATAACCCTGATTGTCCTGTATCCTGGAACTTCCTTTGCAGACCAGCAGACATTGAACTCAAAGACACCCACCTTCTTCTACATACCAAGTCCCACAATTAAAGTCTTACACCACCATGCTAAGAAAGAAAAAGAAATTTTAGTGTAGGAGAATGAGAAATAAGAGAATAATCAAACACATGTGAATTGAAAGGAGAATATTACTCTTGAGGGTAACATTTATAAAAGCAGCAACCAATCTGGCTTGTTCTTAATCAGCTGCTATCCTTTCAACTAGATAAGGCCTGTGGGCACAAGTGGCAGTTGCATATTCTTGCTGCTCAGCTCAGGCTGCCTGCTCAGGTTGCTGGCACAGGTGGCTAGAGACACTGTCCCTGCCACCCACTAGATGCCAGTGTGGGAGATGACTCTGCCAATCTTACATGCTGTCTCCACAAGGCTGGGCTGAGTCCAAACCATCCTACCATCCATTCAGTACGTGGTAGAAATGAGATTCAAATGATTAAAGATTAACCAAAGGCTTCATATGTTTGATAATGCTCAATTAACAAGATGCTCACACAATTGGAAGTATTAACCTATTAACTAACCTAAATATAAGTTGTTACCCAGGACTGCTCTCGATACATGCATGGTCATCCATGGCTCCTAAATCTCTCCTCCTTCCCTAGCTCCTCCTCTTCCTTCTTCTTACTCCTCTCACCTTAGCTCCTCCTAACTCAAGGGAAAAATTTCCCACTACATATTAATATTAAGAGGATGAAAATTACTTGTAGGAGGGAGACATGGGAAAGAGAATATAGAAGAGGAAGATGACAATTATGAAAATAGTAGATAAGAATTTATCATAATAAAATCATTACTTTGAATGATAACTGAAAAACTGAAGAAGAAAAAAAAATTGAAATTTTTAAGTAAGCCAATAAAATTATAAAAACTTTGGATAAATTAAAATATCCCACTTTTATAATTTATATGTGGACTAAATATCATTTTGCTTCTCATTAAGATATGATAAACCTTTCATTTAGCACATTTAATCATCATAAGGAAAGAATCCCATGAATTTGGGAAGAAATGTCATAGATAGATAGATAGATAGATTGATTGATTGATAGACATAGAGAGGAGAGAGAGACTTGGGAAATTTAAATAATGACATAATACAGCTACTAATTAATGAATTAGTATCTCATCCTTATTTTTTTATTATTCCTTATACTGTGCTAGCTCTAATAGACACAAGATGAAGGCACTTGTTTTCATATATAAAATAACTGGGAAATATGAATAAAACATGAAGCAAAAGAAACATATTAGCTATGTATTGAATAATAACTATTTTATAAAATACTAGATCTAATGTTCTCTAATCTGTTATTGAAAGGATATCTGCACACAAAATATAATAAGTATACAAATTTTTATGTCATTCCAAATTAATGATTACAAATGAGCACAAGCCAAAATATTAATATTTTACCTTTCAATTAAATATCCTTGTGAGATTTGTCAGCTCTAAATATATCCTATAACTTAGAATATTAAATTTCAATAGTACAAAAATAAAATAATTGCATATAAAAGATCACTGACAGGTACTAAAATGTGCATTACCTTAAAGAGGTACCACATAAACGAACTTTATTTAGATATTTCAATTAGAGCCCCAGGGAGTTTCTACGTAAAATTTGAGCACTGTATTTTGTTGTTTCTGATTCTCTAGTGATTTAAGCTTTTAACTTACCAAAAGGAAAATAGTTTTACACAGTAATATTTGATCTCAAGTTTGAATAATTTTCTTACATTTGTTAAATCTATAATTGACTTTAGTATAAATATTGAAACATTGACTATGGTTTAGTTAATAGTTTAATTGTTTAGAAATAGTTACAAATAAATTTTGCCTAATCTTAGATAAAACATATTTGAAGTATTTATTAAAGCTTTTAAAAATGCAGATTGATCAGGCATATATATATATATATATATATATATATATATATATATATATATATATATCAAGTCACGATTTTTACCTCCAATTTTATGTTTTAAGCAATAATTTTATGGAGAATGGAGAATTCTACACTCTTTCAAATATATATATTTTTATTTCATTTATTTACCAGGTTGGTCTACTACACTCTAGAACTTGCTTGCCTCTGCCCATGAAGTGCTGGGATTAAAGTCATGTGCAGCCACTCCCAGTGCATTCCTCAACTTTCAACCTTAGTATTTACCAGATTACAGATATTTCCACAGACTTTAAGGACATGTTAACTTCTTAAATAAGGTTAAAAGGGTGTGTCTGTATACATCTGTTGCAGTTCATAAGTGCTGCAGAGGTTCACAGCAATGCAAATCTTTAGTGAAAATGTGAACAAATGAAAACAACCAGAGAATAGTGTTCTAGACATAGGAGAAAGCAAGTATAATATCCAGAAGTATGATTTTTCTATGGGAGAAAATTCAAGGGACACACATACTCATACGATACTCAAACCATAGTAATGTCCCTGTTACCCCAATTTATGGTTTCAGCGTAATCAAAATGACAATGTTATTTTTTTTCTTGTTTTTTTTCATTTTTATTAGATATTTTATTTACACTTCAGATGCCATCCCCTTTTCCCATTTCCCCCCTTATAAAAATTCCTATCCCATGCTCCCTTTTCCTTTTTGCATTTATACATTTTTTAAAAAAATGTTAATCATAGGCTTTATAAGTTTGGTATTGTTCAATCAGAGGTGTAACCCGCTACCCAACTTAGATATCTCAACTATCTTTGACTGGTGGAGATACATGAACATCTGCCTCCCTGTCTCCCCCCTCTTTCTCTTTTCATCACCTAGCTTCTCCTCTCCTTCTTCTCCTCCTCTTCCTACTCCTCCTCTTCTCCTTACTCCTCCCACCTTAGCTCCTCCTACACATCACCTTTCCTGTTAAAATGAAACTTTTTTCTCAAAATACAATTAGAGCATAAATATGCCGATATGTACCAGTGAGGTATAAAATGGTCCTAATACCCAGCCCATCACTTTGTTGACTAACCAGCACCTCTGTCATCTATCCTAACTAAAACTTTTAGTTCTGAACCTGGCTTTAGGATGAATGTGAGCTGATGACCATCCACTCAAATCTTTTCTCTCAAGGTAAATAGCCAGGATTGGCTATGAGGCTATAAGTTTTCAACCCCGACAGAAATCCAGAATGACTGAGTTAACTATAATTGTGGGAAGCACAATGCATAGTTTCTAAAACAAGGCCAATTTATAGAGACCTCTGAACACCTGGACTCCATGTAAGGTAATCTGAACTGTTGTCTTTTAACTCCACTCAGCTCTTGCTAAATAAAACATAGGAAACAACCTAACAATAAACTCCACGCCATGAATTTGCTATAGTCCCTTAACTCACAGGCTGTCCATCTCAAATCAGTTAAAAAAAGTTAAAGAAGGACTGGGTCTAAGCCTTGTATTCCTAAATGTGTTATACTGGTACAATGCCTATGAGAGTAACAATATTCATCTCACTTTTATATTGATAAAAAGCTCGTACCAATGAAGACCTTAAAATTTGCAATCAAAGTAAATTGGTGCCATTTAAGAATTTATATCTTAATCTTGGTAATAATTGTACAGATTTCTACCAATAGGTTATGGCTATGCAATAAATCCTAGCTAATCCTCTTTATTCCCACAAAACCACTACTTTTCCCTGGAAAGACAGCCCAACATTTACCACCTTAGTCCCCAAGCCCAGGGAATAGGGGCGCTGACTCTTCATTAGCTTCTTCAAGCTGATTATGGGCGTTGAGATATTAGAAGAGGAGTGGGGAGAAGAGCAAATTGATAAGCCTCTGATGCTGTGTCTTCACTGCCTCCAGATGGAATTCCCGGACCTCACAGGTTTGAGCAGGTCTGCCAGGCTTGCTTGTTGAGTAGATACACCAAGGCTGATCATTCTGCAATATACAATTCTCAAAAACAAATTTTAGTATCAAGATAGTTTTTTTTTTTAAAGAGGGCTGACATTTCATTAAGGAATTACATTGGTTCTAACTGCTTTTCTTTTTTTCCCTCTTTTATTGGATATAATATTTATATTTAAAAATTTTATCCCCTTACCACATTCCCCCCACCACCCAGGAACCCCTTATCCCATCCCCCCTCCTTCTGCTTCTATGAGGGTGTTTACCCACCTACCCCCAATCCCCCTTCCCACCCTCAGATTCCCCCACACACACTCAGTGCTCAGCCTTCAAGGTACCAATGAACCCATCTCCCACCTATGCCCAACAAGGCCATCCTCTTCTACATATACAGCTGGAGTCATGTGTCTCTCCATATGTGCTCCTAGGCTGGTGGTTTAGACCCTGGCGAGTTCTGGTTGGTTGGTATTGTTGCTCTCCTCATGGGGCCACCAACCCTTTAGGGTCCTTCAATTTACTCTCTAACTTCTCCATTGGGAACTTTGATCAGATCAATGGTTAGCTGCGAGTATCTGCCTCGGGGTATGTCAGACTCTGGGGGACCTCTAAGGAAACAGCCTTATCAGGCTGCTGTCAGCTTTCCCTTCGTGACATCCATATCAGCGTCTATTTTTGGTGACTGCACATGGAATGAATACCCAGGTGGAGTGGTCTCCATACAACCTCTCCTTCAGATTTTATCAAACACTTTGTCTCCATATTTGCTCCCTTGGGTATTTAGTTACTCCTTCTAAGAAAGACCTAGGCATCCTCACTTGTTCTTTCCTCTTCATGAGCTTCATGTCATCTGGTAGTTGAATCTTTGTTGTTTCAAACTTTTGGGCAAATCTCAACTTATCAGTGAGTAAATACCATGTGTGTACTTTTGTGATTGGGTTACCTCACTCAGGATGACATTTTCTAGTTCCATCCATTTACCTAAGAATTTCTCGAATTCATTATTTTTAATAGCTGAGTAATATTCCATTGTGTAAATGTACCACATTTTTTTGTTTCCATTGCTCTGTTGAAGGGCATCTGGGTACTTTCCAGCTTTTGGCTATTATAAATAAGGCTGCTATGAACATAGTGGAACATATGTCTTTGTTATATGTTGGGGCATTTTCTGGGTATATGCCCCGGAGTGGTATAGCTGGGTCCTCAGGTAGTGCTATGTCCAATTTTCTGAGAAACCGCCAGACTGACTTCCAGAGTGGTTGTACCAGCTTGCAACCTCACCAACAATGAAGGAGTGTTCCTCTTTTTTTCACATCCTCGCCAGCATCTACTATCACCTGAATTTTTGATCTTAGCCATTCTGACTGGTGTCAGGTGGTATCTCAGTGTTGTTTTGATTTGCATTTCCCTGATGACTAAGGATGTTGAACATTTCTTAAGGTGCTTCTCAGCCATTCATGTTTCCTCAGTTGAGAATTCTTTGTTTAGCTCTGTACCCCATTTTTAATGGGGTTATTTTGTTGTTTGGCATCTAATTTCTTGAGTTATTTGTATATATTCGATATTAGCCCTCTATCGGATGTAGGATTGGTAATGATCTTTTCCCAATCTGTTGGTTGCCGTTTTGTCTTGTCAACAGTGTCCTTTGCCTTACAGAGGCTTTGCAATTTGATGAGGTCCCATTTGTAGATTCTTGATCTTAGAGCATAAGCCATTAGTGTTCGGTTCAGGAACTTTTCCCCTGTGCCTAGGTATTCCAGGGTCTTCCCCAACTTCTCTTCTATTAGTTTCAGTGTGTCTGGCTTTATGTGAAGGTCTTTTATGCACTTGGAGTTGAGCTTTGTACAAGGGGATAAGAATGGATTAATTTGCATTCTTCTACATGTTGACCTCCAGTTGAGCCAGCACCACTTGTTGAAAATGCTGTCCTTTTTCCACTGGATGGTTTTCGCTCCCTTGTCAAAGATCAAGTGACCATATGTGTGAGGGTTCAATTCTGGGTCTTCAATTCTATTCCATTGATTATACTGTCTGTCTCTGTACCAATACCATGCAGTTTTTATCACTACTGCTCTGTAGTATAATTTGAGGTCTGGGATGGTGATTCTCCCAGAAGTTCTTTTATTGTTGAGAATAGTTCTCCCTATCCTAGGTTTTTTGTTATTCCAAATGAATTTGTAAATTGCTCTATCTCTATGAAGAATTGATTTGGAACTTTGATGGGTATTGCATTGAATCTGTAGATTGCTTTTGGCAGAATAGCCATTTTTACTAAGTTGCCATTTTTACTCAGTTAATCCTGCCAATCCAGGAGCATGGGAGATCTTTCCATCTTCTGAGATCTTCTTTGATTTCTTTCTTCAGACACTTGAAGTTCTTGTCATACAGATCTTTCACTTGCTTGGTTAGATTCACTCCAAGATATTTTATATTATTTGTGGCTATTGTGAAGGGTGTCATTTCCATAATTTCTTTCTCAGCCTGTTTATCCTTTGAGTAGAGGAAGGCTACTGATTTGTTTGAGTTGATTTTATATCCAGCCACTTTGCTAAAGTTGTTTATCAGGTTTAGGAGTTCTCTGGTGGAAGTTTTAGGTTCACTTAAGTATATTATCATATCATCTGCAAATAGTGAAATTTTGACTTCTTCCTTTCCTATCTGTATCCCTTTGACTTCCTTTTGTTGTCTAATTGCTCTAGCTAGGACTTCCAGTACTATATTAAATAGGTAAGCTGAGAGTGGGCAGCCTTGCCTAGTCCCTGATCTTAGTGGGATTGCTTCAAGTTTCTCTCCATTTAGTTTGATGTTGGCTACTGGCTTGCTGTATATTGCTTTTACTATGTTTAGGTATGGGCCTTGAATTCCTGATCTTTCCAAGACTTTAACATGAAGGGATGTTGAATCTTGTCAAATGCTTTCTCAGTGTCTAGTGAGATGACCATGTGTTTTTTTTCTTTAAGTTTATTTATGTAGTGGATTACATTGATGGATTTCCGAATATTGAACCATCCCTGTATTCCTGGGATAAAGCCTACTTGGTCTTGATGGATAATTGTTTTGATCTGTTGTTGGATTCTGTTTGTGAGAATTTTATTGAGTATTTTTGCATCAATATTCATAAGAGAGATTGGTCTGTAGTTCTCTTTCTTTTTAGGTCTTTCTGTGGTTTAGGTATGAGCGTAATGGTAGCTTCATAGAATGAATTGGGTAGTGTTCCTTCTGTTTTTATTTGATGGAATAGCTTGAAGAGGATTGGTATTAGGACAATGTTATTTTTGAGAGGCTAACACTGTTGTATGGGATTCTCTGGACAGATGTTTACAAATGTATATTTAGTTATCCAAAATAAGGTACCGACAGGAAACCAAAAATGTGATCCCATCAAGTCTAGTGGGTTTATTAGCATTACTTCTTCATAGGTGAAGAGCTAGTAGGAGGAATATAAGTGATGGCTCACAAAAGATACAACCTTGGAGTTCGCTGCAAAATATGTGGGCAGTTCTGCAACCCATATTCTCCTCTTCCTAGCAATTACTTACAGGGTTCTTATAAATCTTTTAAGAGTTTCTGAGTTTCCTGATGCTTATAAGTATTATTTTTTGCCTGAAGCATAGTATTTTTCCCTTCTCACACTAGGAAGAGATGTCTAAATTCCTAAAAAATGCCTGTGCAATAAGAAAACACAATCTTTATATCTGTGAGGAACAATAAACAATGGTAATCAGCCTATAAAATAAATGAGAACATGCCTAGAAATACCACACTTACTGATTTCCCAACATGTTACAAATATATCATGTTTTTAGTTAAGGCAATATGGCATCAGGAGAAAACAAAGAATTTTTTTTAATTTATTTTATCTTATTTTTTATTTTTCCCCAATCTACTTAAAATTGGTACAATGCTACTAACTCTTTTAATTAATTTATACCATTTTAATTATATGCAAGTATTAAGGTCAGTTCTAGGTAGAGGAACTAGCAATACAACAGGTACAAATAGTCAAAATGCAAGCAAGGGAATAAACACAAATAGTCAAAGAACAAGCAAGGCAATAAACAAAGTCCTATGATCATTTCTGTGATCACTGTTTCTAAGGGCTTATCAGGATGACCAAAATGTCTGAGCCTAGTTCCCTGTCCTAGCCCAAAGTCATTTGCATGCCTGAAGCCTACTTCTTTGTTCTAGCCTAAAATTTAGATTCCTGCCTGAAATTACTGCTTTGTTCTAACCTAATGTCAGATTCCTACCTGAAGCCCATTTCCTAGTCAGACTTGAAGCTCATTTACTTGTCCTAGGTAATTTTAAATTTTGAATAGAATAGAAAGATACAAAATAAATTCATACATTTATGAGCAACTTATTTTCAGCAATGGTATCAAGAACACATTATGGAGAAAGCAGGTTCTCTTCAATTAATTGTGTTAGTAAAACTGTTCACCCAGAAAAACATGAAAATGAACTAACTACTCTTCTACAGCATCTATAAAAGTACTAATTAAAATACATTAAAGACTAATTTTAGGAAAAGACTGAAATAATAGCTACTAGGAAAAATCATATGGAAAATTCCCTTTGATATCAGTATAAGCAATTATGTTTCATATTGTCCCCCAAAACACCAGCATTAATTAAAAGAGTTAGTGGCATTGTACCAATTTTAATTGCTAGTATACAACAAAAGAATCAAAAGAGTAAAGCAACAAGCTACAAAAATGGGAAAAGGAATGCTAGCAAGCCAAATACTTCATCAGAAATACTTAATAGATAAAATAAAACTTCAAAATGACTAAGATATAATGAGTATGTAAACATTAACCTGATGTGCCCTCCCTCAGCCTTGAGCAGGCCTGAAAGATGGTGGTTGCCACAAGACCTTAAAGACCCAGGTGGAGTCATCCACCTTGGCTCCACGTACAACTTTGTACTAAAACTTAGAAGAATATACTACCAGCTGAGCTTGCCTTGCAACATAATCCAGCTGAAACAAAGGATGGATTCTATGGGTTTTCTCTGTATATACAAGTGCTGAAAACTAAACCTTGAGCCTTGATCAGAGAAATTTGTGTTGGTTCCATGTTTCTTTCACCCCTCTGTCTCTTTTTTCATTTCCAGCCTCCCTTTCAGGTGAACCCAGTTCATCCTCAATTTCTTCATAATAGTGTTAACCCTATGAGGACTTATACCTAATCAGTTATGGCAAATGGGTATTATGCATTTCTGATTTTGGAAAATTAAAATATGTACATGTGACTTGACACTTTTTCAGGCTCTCTGGTTGCAACTGCTTTAACAGGAGAAGCAACTAAAAGTGTAATTAGTTATTGCCTACATTATTTTTTTACGTTTGATGTTCCATATTAGATTAAGACAGATATTGGAACTGGCTATTGCAGGCATGAACTTGAGACTTTCTGTCGACAATTTAATATTACCCATATTACTTGGACTCCTTATAATTCTCAATGACAAGGTATTGTAAAACAGGTATTGTGGAACTATAAAATAATATCTTTATAATTCTCTGAGTGTGGGAGGAGCAGATACTGGCACTTCTACCCTGGTTTTGCAAGGAACTCTGAAAAGTTGGCTTAAAAAAAAGAACAGAAGTTATACCTCCCAAGGTCACTGAAAGTACACCTTGCTTTGGTCTTATTTATTTTATTTTATTTTATTTTATTGCAAACTGATGCTAAAGGTCAGTCTACAGTGGTTTGTCGCTGGCATCCAGTCACTTCCAACTCATATGTCATGGTCAAATTGTGAGATCCTTTAACTAATCCATGGAATGGTCCCAACCCAGTATTAATTTGGGGCCAAGGTTCTGTCTGTGTTTTTTCACAAAAGGAAAATGGAGCTCAATGGCTGCTAGAAAGATTGTTCTGTCAAGTGAACATGGATCCTGAGCCTAATGATTATGATACTAATGATGAAGCCAAATCAAAAACCCTATCAGCCAGCTGAGTTAACCTGGAGTGTACTTTCAACTCTTACTGGAGAGCAAGTGTTTTTGTTTGTTTGTTTGTTTTTGTTTTGTTATCAATACTTAAAGCTACCCCCCATATACCTGGTGGCCAGACTTTGTGTTTGATTTGCCAATTAGCAGCGAGATTAGATACCTGGGGCATTCCCGCTTTCAACTTTAATTTCTACACTGCTTGAATCATAATTTATAATCTTCTTTTTAACTTTTGAATCTTGTATCTTAAACAGATTGGTTGTCTTCATACAGGATTGCTCTCAGAAAGCTCTGCTATCCACCATGGCAATTATCCAAAGCTATGAAGAAATACATTGAGTGCATGCTCATATGTCCTTTGGTCTGAATTCATATGTAGCTTTAGTTAGTATAGGAAAGAATGTGTTATAGAAGGCCAGTAAGGTAGTCAGAGATGGGTAAGAGTGTTCTTGAGCTTCTATCGACCTAAGTCCAAGGCAAACATCAATGATGGTATGTTGTCCTCCTCAATGGATAAGAAGGATCAATATAGATACCAACATAAGCCAGACACAGTCTCCTGGTCACTCTACCCTAGATGGGATGATGGAAAACAAGTAAATCTTGTGCCCCCATCCAGCTACTGGTACTGTTCATCTTAAAAAAAAAAAACACTAAAAAGGGAAAATTGTGCCCTCCCCCAGCCTTGAGCAGCTGAAAAGACCTTGTTTGCCACAGGAACATAACGACCCAGGTAGAGTCATCCACCCTGGTTGCATGTACAACTTCCTACAGGAAGAGTGCCCACTGAGCTTGCCTTGCATAATCCATCTGAAACAAAGAATGAGTACTATGGTTTTTTTTTTTTAAATATATACAAGTGCTGAAAATTAAGCTTTGAGCCTTGATCAGAGAACTCTGTCTTGGGTCCATGTTTCTCTCACCCCTCTGTCTCTTTTTCATTTCCAGCTTCCCTTTCAGGTGAACCCATTTTGTCCACTGGCAGCTACAACCTGAAGTTGTCATACAAACTAAATATCAGACATATTACAAGGCACTCAAAATCACTTTACTTTAGCTAAATAAAAATTAATGTTACTCAGAACTTGTGATTATAGTTTAATAAGCAAGAGAAAAGATAAGCTTTAGGGAGGAAATAGATGAAGGCAACACTTATACATTGTTTGTAAGATGGTAAATTGGTATGGCCATTGTGGAAAAGCTGTGGAAGTATCTCAAAATGATAAGATTAGAACTAGCAGTTCTTATGGAGCTAAGAAATCAAGAAGAGACCAGCACCACTGAGATGAAATCTGGGAAGTATTTTCTGAGAGCACATAGAAGTTGTATACTAGAGATAGCCTAAGTTGTACCTCGTGCAGTCCTGGGCCACTAACTGCAACTAAGGCTGCACTTTCCCCAATGGTCTTCCATGTCCTCTCACAATTCCAACCCTCAGCTGGTCTTCATGACCCCTTCATGCCTTCAAATGCAATACCAACTGTGTGACTCATATATTGCCAAGTAGAGCTCCAGCCATGTAATATCAATTGTCCCAGTAGTCCCTTCTGTGTTAGTTAGGGATTTACTGCTATGAACAGACACCATGGCCATGGCAAGTCTTATAATCATCAACATTTAATTGGAGTTGGCTTACAGGTTTAGTCTAGTATCATCAAAATGGGAGCATGGCAGCATCCAGACAGGCATGGTACAAGAGGAGCTGAGAGTTCTATGTCTTCATCTGAATGGCTTCTAGACAGCTAGGATGAAGTTCTTAAAGCCCACACCCACAGTGACACACCTCATCTAACAGGAGCATACCTTCTAATAGTGACACTACCTTGACCCAGCATGTACAAACCATAGGAGTTATGCCACTGGGGGTTGATTTTGAGGTCTCAGAAGCTTAAACCAGGCCTGGTGGTTCCTTGTCTCTTTTTGCTGCCTGTATATCCAGATGTAGAACTCCTAGTTATTTCTGCAGCATCATGTTTGCCTTCATGCCACCTTGCTTCCTACCATGGCAATAATTGACTAACCCTCTGAACTATAAAGCAATGTCAATTAAATATTTCCTTTATATGAGCTGCTATGCTCCTGGTATCTCTTCATAGCCGTAAAAACACTAAGATACAAGGTTTCTCTACATAGCCCCAGTTGTCCTGGAACATACTATATGGACTCACAGAGACCAGCATGCCTCTCCAATGTTCTGGTATTAAAGGAGTGTACCACCAAACTGGCCTGGTCTACATAGAGAGTTCCAGAACAACCAGGGGCTACACTGAGAAACTCTCTCTAGAAAAAAAAAAAGACTTAGTAGTTATAAGATGGCCTTTTAAGATTTCAAAAAATGGGGTTTCAACCCACTTTTAAAAACATAAAATTAGTAGAAAAAATTGCAGACTTGGATATATTATTTATAAACACTTATATTTAAAAAATATGTCTAATATGCTATATCACATTATAATAATTTCAAAGAGTAAACATCATTTATTCAACTTTGTACAAAGAAATTTGGACACAGAAACTTGGCTTTCATGTTACTGAAAATATTTTGAAATATAATGTTTTCACTAACAATCTAGAATGAATTCCTTCTAAAGTTCAATGAGACACTACCACAAATACATTTTAAGATAACTGAAGTTCAAGTGTTCATTATGAAAAATTAAAACTCTCAAGATTTTATTTTTGTTCTCAGATATTGAATTGCTGGTTCTGTGGTAAAACTTCATGAGGGAATGTTTGTCTCCTGATAACCAACATACAGCCACTAATAATTATCTAGGTCCTTAAATACTTATTGTTGTAATTATTACATTTAGAGATTTTATCCCTATTAACAGTGATACATGCCTACTTCTCCTGCGTGCTATTGCTGTAGCTGGAGGTCCCTGTTTCTTCAGAAGACTGCTTATGACATCTATCGTTGTTTCAATTTTCCATTAGTGAGTGATATTTTAAATGATAATTGTAAGGAGCCATCATAGGACAAGCTAATTAGTAGCCAGTGATCTTCCTGAGATGATCCACTTTGGGTTAAAAAAATCATGATAAATTTGATCCTATAGGCAAGACCCAGGAGAAATTTATTTTAGGAAAGATCCCTGCTATTAGTATACTTTTCTTGTTAATATTAATATACTTTTCTTGTTATTATTAAACATATATAACAGTCACTAGGTATTAGCCCACTCTTTTGAGCAGATCTATGCAAAACTATGAAAATGCACTCTCTTGAAGTGATGAGATATAGACAAATATATGATTTATTAATTCTCAATCATGATCCTATAAGAATTCCTGTAATTATACGAGTATTTATTAAGCTTTTTAATAATGGGATTGCTACTAAGTCCTTTCTGATAACCAAAACTATAGTGAGGACTCTGGCCATCTTTAGTCTCACTTCTGAGATAGTTAACAGACACTTTATTGCTTGGAGAACATCTCAAAAGGTTGTAAAATCATTAACCAATGGTCATAAAATTTACCATAGGTGCTAGGACAGAAGATAAAATATTCACTCAGTTTATTTATACAAAACTTTATCTATTTGTATCTATTGCATTGCTAGTTCTTCAACCTAGAACTGACATTAATACTTGTATATAATTTAAACAGTATAAAGGCAAAAAGGAAGGAGGAAGGATGGGTTAGGGGATTAATGGGTGGAGGTAATGGGGAAAGGGGATGGCATCTGAAATGTAAATAAATAAAATATAAAATAAAAAATAAATGCCAAATATCTTAAAGAAATAAAGAAAAATACAATCAAACAGATGAAAAAATTGTCTTAGGTGTTTGTTGCTGTGAAGAGACACCAATACCAAGACAACTCTTATATAGGACAACATTTAATTGAGGCTTGAGGCTGGCTTACATGTTAAGAGATTCAATCCACTATCACCATGGCAGGAAGCACAGCAGTATCCAGACAGACATGGTGTTATAGGAGCTGAGATTTCTACATCTTTGTCCAAAGGCAACCCTGAGAAGACTGACTTCCAGGTAGCTAAGGAACTTAAGAGAAGGAACTTAAGGCTCACCCACACAGTGACAAACTTCCTTCAGAAAAGTCCCACCTACTCCAACAAGGCCTCACCTCCTAACAGTGCTGCTTCTTGAGCTAACCATATTAAAACCACCACAGCAATGAATAAAACTATTCAAGACTTGAAAATGAAAATTGAAGCAATAAAGAAAACACAATTGGAAGTGATCTTGGAAATGGAAAACCTAGGTAAGAGAACAGATACAATAGATATGGGCATCGACAACAGAATACAAGAGATGCAAGAAAGAATCTCAGGAATAGAAGATAAAATAGAAGAAATTGATATATTGGTCAAAGAAAATGCAAAATCTAAAAAATTTCTAACATACAACATCCAGGAAATTTGGGATCCTGTGAAAAGACCAAATCTAAGAATACTGGTAATAGAAGGAGAAAATTCCCAGCTCAAAGGCACAAAATATGTTCGATAGAATCATGGAAAAAAAAAATCTCACTAACCTAAAGAAAGTGATGCCTATAAAATCAACTCAAACAAATCAGTAGCCTTCCTATATTCAAAAGAGAAACAGTCTGAGAAAGAAATCAGTCACGTAGAATGCAGGTAGAGGGTGTGATTGATAGGTCTCCACCTCCAGAGATTAAAATATTAATGACTTATCTAAAGGCCAGGGGCATAGCCAATTAAGTTATTCTCTCCCCTTTCCCCCCTCCCTCTAAAAGTCAGGGGAGTCTAGCTTTTGGGGGAGCCCCAACCATCTACACCCATTCACCACTCCATGAACAATAAAATCTTTGGAAAACTAGACTCCACATGTTGCCTGGGCCTTCCTGTGCTGCTGCCAGGTTCCCAGCCTTTGGAACCCTGGAACCTCCCCGATGCAGCCACCAGCCAGCCTGTGGTGGCTGTGTGAATGTGGGACCATCCACCGGCGGTGTGGGAAGCCAGTGTGGGAAGCCCGTCAGGACTCCACTGCCAGACTCTCCCCGCCCCCCCCCCGAGTTTTTTTCCCACACCCAAATTAATAGTCTCTTAATGTTTTCCATAATGCTTTAAGTTGAATGACAATTCTTGTGAATATATGCACATACATTAAAATAATACATAATTAATTGGTAAAATTTTTATTCCAGTCAATCTTTTAAGCACTTTAAAATAGAGATGTGTGGGTTTTAGAGCCATGTATGAGGAAGGTATGTTTTTCACCAGATTGCATATAATGACAATGAGGTACTTAGAGATTAACCAAATTTCTTCAGTTCTTGCAGTAAAGAGAGATCAGATTGCTGACTGAGATTAAGATTCTCTTAGAAATCAGATTCTCACTGAGAGACTCTAGATAAAAAGTAAATTTAGAACATTATGCTATCATGGATTCATGAAAGTAATGCAGAGTGAGAATCAAAATAAATCTTTATTTCTTTAGAAAAATGTTTAAAATTTAGATGAGATATATATGATTAAGCTGTAACTAATTACTTTTAATTTCCAGTTCTAGCCTACCTTCATCACTTATAAAATGTACATAGCTCAATTTTCTATCTTCTCTTTTTTATTAATATTAATCTTTGACACACTCAGTTCTGATTTATACTTTTCTAAAATTCTTTGCATAAAGTACTAAAAGTTGAGTAGATGGTACTCCTAAGTGTTTCAGAGACATGAAGTTTACATGTTATTTGTCTATTAAGCTTAAGTTTAAACTTCTTACTACTTAAAATTCTGCCATATTTATCATTGTATTTCCCACACCATAACATTATTTTTGTTTATATATACTACATTAATATTTTAGGATCCTGTAACTGTGATTATTGTCTTTATCATATATCCTGACACAACAAAATATAAATTCTACGAAGATGAAGAATGTGTGTCACTTTGAATTCCTAACATGTTGCCAGACTTAGTGTTGGCCTTCCATCAATAGCTTATCATTTAATTGAACCAAGTAAAATAGTAAGGAAAGATTCATAAAAGCACATGACTCAATAATTTCTTAGAAAGTGGCAGGCAAAAGTAAATGTTATCTTACTATATTGCATCATAACCATAGATAATGACATTTCCAATAGAAACATATATAAGCCATATGGGAAGGTTGTAATCAGGACATATTTTTGCACAAAATAACTAAAAATATTTTTGTAGGACCCATAAAAATGTAAATGGTATGTTATAACAGATGGCTCAAAGCAAAAAAAAAAAAATTCATTCTTCATTCTACATAAAAGTATATCTTAATACAGGTACCATAATATGTTCAGTAGCAGGTTTGCTATTTGTTTGTAAGGAATCAATGAAATCTATATAAAAATACTTTTCTAATGTTTAATTTTCCATATGTTATTTATCTAAATACCTGATAGTAAAATAAACAGGCAGAATATATGCAACAAAAGCAAAACTAAGTCTAATAATTTTTAAAAATTATTATCAATTTAGGCTCATACTTAATTCACTGATGCTTTAAAGAGTGAGATATTTTATCTTTATTATATTTTATAATGGGTAAATATTTTCTTTCTTTCTAAGAATAACACACTAGTAACATGTTTTTTCTGCTTGATATGCAACCATACTATTGTTCTTATGTCCTCAGTGTAATAAAAGTTTTGAGTATGGAAAGTTAATGGCTCACCAAGATAAATAACTGATGAAAACAACATTAAAGTAAGTATCAATGCTATGGAATGACATCATCAAAACTTACAAATGATCTAATATGGATAGACAAAAAGAATAAAAATTTTCTGTGAATAGTGCTTCACATAACTCTAGCAACCGAGTCATTAATAAGTGTATTCATCTGACTTGCTTAGCTATCTGGGTATAAATGAATCTGTATCCCATTGAAATTTTAAATAAAAGGCTGCTTTGTTGTTAATTGTAGATAGCATTTAATACCCTAAAATTTTTCTTGAACTTGTCTTCATTTGAAATTAAATTTTAACTTAAAACATTTCATGTTTCTTTGCTATATTCCACAAAAGCCACTTGTTCTGTATATTGGGTTTTACCTATTTTATATTCTTGAATATACTCAAATAAATTCCTGTTCTTTTTCTTGTGAAGTAATAGATTTATGTTTTTGTATTAGATAAAACACTCAGATTCCAGGGCTTTTCTTCAGCTGTGTTGCATTAAGCAAGTTATTCAAGGCAGAGCTTTTACTACTTTTGTGATGTGACTTTCAAATACATTCAATTTTCTCCATGCTAAATATCTCTGGAAGATACTTTGCTCTCAGGCCTCTCCAAGTTCAAGTGATGGACCTACTGGTCATAGGACCTTGAATGCCTTTTGGATACATTGGTACAAGTCATGATTAGAAAATAGGAAGTCTTTTTAAAAGAATACAAAAATAATAACAGAAATTCTTGATTCAGAGGATTTAGAGATTCATGGCTTTCAATAAAGCAAGGCAGCTTGGAAAATACAAAAACCCTGAGTGTTACTTCAGCACTCAACAGAGAAGAAATATTAGTTAGTGATTATGTCTTTTCCCTTGTGTCTGCAAAACAAGAAAATAAATCCTTCTCTCTTTGATTTAAATAATACAGAAATTGGGAAATTGTATAAGACTCAGTAGGTATAGGATATCAAGCATATAAATAATAAAACTTAATAAAGAATGGACTTGAAATATGGCTCAGCAGTTGACAGCACTTGCTGCTATTGTAGGATACTTAGCATCAACTACAGAATTCAAAAGGCAGCTCACAGCCTACTGTAAATCCAGATTTAGGGACTACAATATATTTTTTGGCCTCTGGGGTGAAAACACTTATGCACATAAAATAAAAATAAATAGTCTTTTAAAAAATTACTAAAAAATAAAAATAGGAAAAAAAAACCTTGTAGGAGTATTTGTAATAAAACAGCTAAAAACTTTGAACTAAACATACACACACACACACACACACACACACACACACACACACATTGAAAGACAATTGAATAGCTATTGAGATTCATGTGGAAGAATGAATGTAAATATATGTCTTCATAAAATATCTTTTTTCAATCATGAAAAAAATAGCACCTGTCCCCTCCACAAAAATAGTAGCCTACTTTCAGAAGAAACAAGATCAGACCTATATATAACTCATTTACAAATTTAGGCAAGAAGCTGAAACAGATGACTGATCATAGACCACTAAGAAAAAAATGTGAAGAGCGATAAAGATATTCAAATTAATCAACAATAAAGACAAAAAGGACAGATTTTGAGGTATTCGGAGGTCTGTAGGCTGTTAAAAGCAATGTATTTCAAAATATTAAATAACAAGGTAAAAGAAAGGGGTAATGTTTATTGTAAAAACATATCAATACCAATGATAAACTCATTGGTACAGCATTTGCTTGCTACTTTTTGGGTCTGAGATGCAATTCACTGGTAAAGTATTCAACTATCGTGCACAAATCTCTGACTATAGTTAGAATTACCAAAAAATGTATTAGTGATAAGTATGTCTTAATGAAATTGTAATCTACATGAACACTTCTATATTAGCCAGGAATACCATCTTTCTTACATCAGTGAGAAATACTAGAGAATAAGAGTTCAAGGGTAGAAAATCCCATGCTCTCAGAGGTTTCATTCCATCATCAGCTTATTCTGTTACTGTGCATCTGGGATAAGCATCATAACAGCAGGTATGAGTGGTACAGTGAACTTATTTATCACAAGGTGGTAATGAATTAGAGAGAATGGGAAAAGCCATGGGAGAACAGATACAAGTCTAAGGACTATATTTCCTGTTCAATCACTAACAGGATATAATGTAATTAAAGTATAATGTACAATTTAATTAGTATTATGAAAACACAAATGGAAAAGAGAAGGGAAATGTAAACAGAGTTTAGTACTAATTTTTTAAACAAAGTATTTGTTCTTTAACTTTATATAGAGGTTTTAAAATCAAACTGAAAAGAAACATTTTTAAAGTGTTAAGATTATCTAGGACAAACAAATCACATTTTAGTTGAATTTTGATATGTTATTTGTTAGATAAGTATATGTATATGTATATTTGATACTTTTGACATTTGTATAAATAAAACTCTGAAGATTTACTAGACATAAAAACATGATAAGCAATTCTAACTCTATTAAAAATAGAGAACTACAAAAAATAAAATAAATAGCAAATATAAAATAATATTACAGCAAGAAAAACAAGCCTATCAGTTATTGAATTAAATATAAAATGGCTAAACTACATGTTTGAAGATGTAAAGTAAAATGTCATTGAAAATCACATGAAAATGTGTTATTTCAAGAAACATATATAAGACAAACTATGTCAAAAATAAGAGTGTATTACTACATTATAAGAAAACACACCTGAAAAAATAGTCCAAGGTTTGCAGCTATTAGAAAAGAAATGCTAAATTCAAATAACATTGAATAGAAAACTATGAATACTAACTTTATATATATATAATTACATAGGCTTTCCATCTCCAGGATTCATTCTGTAGAGCAATAGTAATAAAAAACTGCATGGTATTGGTACAGAGACCACTTGATTTGTTGATGAATTTAATTGAATCAAAGACCCTGAAATAAGTCCACATACCTATGGACACTTGATTTTTTACAAAGAAGGTGAAATCATACCATAGGAGAAAAAGCATCTTAAACAAATGGTGCTGATCTAACTGTATATTTGCATGGAGAAGAACCCAAATATATCCATATTTATCATCCTGAAAAAAACTCAACTCCAAGTGGATCAAAAACTTCAACATAAAACTGGCACAGTAAATGGGATATATGACAAAGAAGGGAGCAACCTTGAATGCATTGTTACTGAAGACACTGTTTGCAAAACAAAATACAATAGCTTAGGCACAAAGATCAATAATAAACAAGACCACATGATACTGAAAAGCCTCTATAAGATAAAATACATTGTTAATAGAACAAAATTCAGCCTACCAATTGGGAAAAGATCTTCAATAACCCTACAGCTAATAGAGGGCCAATATCCAAAATATATAAAGAACTTAAGAAGTTAGACAACAACAAGCCAAATAACCCATTTTAAAATACAGGATACAGAGCTAAACAGAATTGTCAACAGAGAAATATGTCATGTCCAAGAAACACCTAAAGAAATGTTCAAATTCATTAGTCATCCAGGAAATGAAAATCAAAAATACTTTGAGATTTCATCTTACATCCAGCAGAATGACTAAGATCAAAAACTGAGGCACATGCTGGCAAGGATGTGGAACATTCTTTCATTGGTGGTGGGAATACAAACTTGTACAACCACATTGGAAATAAATTCAGAATTTTCTCCAAAAAACTGGGAATAGTTTTACCTTAAGACCCAGCTATCAACAGTTAATAAATGGGACCTCAATAAACTGAAAAGTTTCATGGCATCATAAGGTGCTCTACAGGGATAAAAGTCATCCACAGTCTTTCCCAGCTATAAACCTTTTAAGCTCTTACAATGAGCAATGCAAAGAGATATGCTAATTGGCTCAATGGTGACAAGAATGTTTTGGGAGTACCTGACCCCATTTTGTTAGATTTAAAGCTTCCTTGGGTATATCCTTGGCATACATCTAAATGATGCCACCATATACCATAGAGACATTTGCTCAAATATGTTTGTAGCTGCTTTATTAATAATAGCCATAATTGGAAATAACCTAGATATACCTCAACTAAAGATAATCAGTAAAGAAAATGTACATCTACACGACCAAAAACTATTCAGCTATTAAAAACATATACATCATGAATTTAGTAGGCAAAGGAATAGAATTTAAGAATATCATCCTGAGTGAGGTAACTCAGACCCAAAAGGATGTGCATAGTATGTACTCACTGATAAGTGAATATTAGCCAAAACTGTTAGAATAACCATATATTCCTCCATAGATCCAAAGAAGTTAAACAAGAAGAAGGCCCATGTGAGAATGCTTGAATGTCACTTAGAAGGGGAGGGAGATAAACTAGTCATAAGAGGTAGATGGAGAGAGAAAATATGAGTGAGAGAGGGGATAAGGAGTGGAATGGGGGGATCAGAATAAGATGTAGGGAGGGACAGAGGAGATGGCCAGATGGCCATGAAAATAAATAGAAATCTGCAAGTGATAGGAGTGAGGAGGTAAGGATCATCTCCAGGATGCACCGTCTTGGGATAGGATAGGCTCCCAAATATCAGTGGTGGTAACCCTATCCAAAAACTCACAGTATCAGGGACATGAAACTACACATAATTTTAACCTTGGAGAGGGGAGCTTTAAATCTAACAAGAAGTGGTCAGGAACTAAAAAACATACTTGTTACCATTGAAACAATGGGCATATCTCTCTACATTGGTCACTGTTGTAGCTTACAGTGTTCACCACTGGATAAGACTATGGGTGACTATTATTCCTGCTGCCACCAGAATGTACAGCATTTTATGGCACAGTGAAAGCTAAATAATAAACTTCCTCCCTACAATATCTTTTAATGCTAATGGTTTTGAGGCTTTTGATATTTGAAAAAGTCCTCAATTCTTTTTCACACTTCAAAAATACACTTTTTGTCACAAATGAGATTGCATATTGGAAAGCATTTCTCCATTAATTATTGAATGTTATGCTATGTTCTCTTTACCTTATATTGTTTCTAATTTATCAGTTGTAATTCATATTTTTCTGTGAGCTGTTTGCCTTTTTTGTTTTTTGCTTTTCCCTTTACATTTGATTTTTTTAATGTAACTAATATCTGCTTCGATATGGTTTTCTTTCTACTGATCCTGGGTATACTTGCTGAACTTACTAAAAATATTAGTTGATATCTTTTTCATGATGTTCCTTGATTCTTAGTCACAGAGGTTATACACATATATCAAATGGTACTGTGTACTCCGCAATCATTGATTCTTTACTTTTTGAAGATTTGTGGAATGCTATAGTAGCTTCTTTCTTCTCCAAATTGAAGTTTTTTTCAAACTTCATTTTCTTTTGTGATAATTCAATTTTTTATAGCTCATTCACATACTGGTGCTTTGTCTCTTCTGCCACTAAATTTTCTCTTTAACTTTTGTTTGAACTTTTATTTCTAAACTTTTCAATTCATTTTATATTTTTCACTTACACCTTCATTTTGTTGTTGAAACAAACATTTATTTTTCTCATAGGATGCTAACCAGTTATTTTGAAGTCTCCATAAGTTCTAATTCAATAAAACAAATAATTGGATTACCTGTTAGCTTATCTTTATTGTCTAGTTTACATTTGTCATTTATATTTCATGGAATTTCTGATACATCAAAGCTCAATAATTTACAAACATGAGTGTGCAAGTATCTCTGTACTTTGCATATCTTGAACATGTGTGTTTATCGTTGTTCTTTTCACAACATGAACAAAATGGAGTCGGCTTAGATACCTAGCAATAGAAGAATGGTTGAAAATCGTGGTACATTGATATGATGAAATTTTACTCAGGTTTAAAGATAAATTAAGATATAAAACTTTAAGAAAAATAGTTGTGTCTAGAAACCATAGTAAGCAAAATAGCCCATATTTAGAAAGAAAAAAAAAAAAAACTAAGGCTGCAGGATGACTCAGTGAGGACTGAAGTTCAGATTGCTAGAACCCAGTTAAAGCTGCATGAGTAGTATGCCTATGAATTTTCAAAGCACTTCATTGGAATGGAAGATGAAAAAGAGAGAATCTCTATAAGTTCAGAAGCTAACTACTCTCATGTATGTATGCCTGTCTAACAGAGAACATATCCATTTAAAAGTAGTAAAAGGACTGAAGATGATATATACTCAGAGTATTGGCCACATAGTTCTAAACTTTTGTTATCTACAGTCTTGGTCCCACAAATACTATGCACTTAGGTCCTCCTGAAGTTTAGATTATTTCTTTGCATGTTTGTGCTATTAGTTTTTGTTTGGAATTTGTTCCTCTTGCTATCAATCAGATGTTGTTCTAGAGGAAAATTAAAATATATTAGTTATAAAATCCTCCAACAATTTTGTCTATAACTTTTTCTCCAGTACCATAGAGTTTTGAAGCAGTTTGCATTGATATGTTCTGTAATCCATGCTCTTAGCAAGATAGAGGTAGATGTACAATTTTATTGAAGCTAGAGGTGAAAAACCTGATTATATTAATTGGGAGAACTTAAATTAATATTTATTTATTTATTTTTATTGGATATTTTAATTATTTACATTTCAAATGTTATCCTCTTTCTTGGATCCCCCTCCAGAACTACCCTATCCCATCCCCTCTCCCCATGCCTCTTTGAGGGTACTCCCCTTACCTACTCCCACCTTTCCAATCCTAGCATTTTCCTACACTGGGGAATCGAGCCTTCACAGGACCAAGGGCCTCTCCTCCTATTGATGCTCAATAAGGCATCATATGCTGCATATGCAGCTGGAGCCATGAGATCCTCCATGTGTACTCTTTGGTTGGTGCTTTAGTGCCTGCAAACTCTCAAGTGTCTAATTGGTTGATATTGTTGTTCTTCCTATGAGGTTGCAAAACTCTTTGCATCCTTCTGTCTTATCTATAACTCCTCCATTGTGGATACTGTGCTCAGTCCAATGGTTGCCTGAAAGCATCTGCCTCTGCATTTGTCAGGCTCTGGCAGAGCCTCTCAGGAGACAACTATATCAGGCTCTAGTCAGCAAGCACTTCTTCACATCCACAATAGTGTCTGGGTTTGGTGTTTGTATATGTGATGGAATCCTCAGCTGGGCCAGTCTTTGGATGGCCTTTCCTTCAGTCTCTGCTCTACCCTTTGTCTCCTTATTTGCTTATGTAATTATTTTGTTCCCCATTCTAAGAAAGACTTCTTTCTCATTGAGCATCAAGATGTCTGTGAATTGAATCTTGGGTATTCTCAGCTTTTGGGCTAATATCCACTTATCAGTGAGTGCATACCATGTGTGTTCCTTTGTGATTAGGTTACCTAATTCAGGATAATGTTTTGTAGTTCCATTTGCCTAAAAATTTCATGAAGTCATTGTTTTTAACAGCTGAGTAGTACTTTAGTGTGTCAATATACCATATTTTCTGTATCCATTCCTCTGTTGAAGGACATCTTGCTTCTTTTCAGCTTCTGTCTATTATAAATATAACTGCTGTGAACATAGTAGAGCATGTGTCCTTGTTATATGTTGGAGCATCTTATGGGTATATGTACCTGAGCACCCAGCTATACTACTCCTGTACTGTAAAGTACTACTCAGCTGTTTCTGGAGTTTACTCAGAAGATTTCCAGAATGGATGTAAAAGCTTTCAATCCCACCAACAATGGAGAAGTGTTCCTCTTTCTCCACATCCTTGACAGCCTCGTCTGTCACCTGAGTTTTTGATCTTAGCCATTCTGACCGGTGTAGGGTTGTTTTGAGTTGCACTTTCTTAAAGACTAAGGATGTTGAACATTTCTTTAGGTGCTACTAGGCCTTTCAATATTTCTCAGTTGAGAATTTTTGTTTAGCTCTGTTCTCCATTTTAATAGGGTTATTTGGTTCTCTGGAGTCTGACTTCTTAATTTCTTTGTATATATTGGATATTGGCAATCTATTAGATGTAGGATTAATAATAAACTTTTCCAAATCTGTTGGTTGAAATTTTGTCCTATTGACAGTGTTCTTTGCTTTCCAGAAGCTTTGCAATTTTATGAGGTCCCATTTGTCTTTTGTTGATCTTAGAGCATAAGCCATTGGTGTTCTGTACTGGAAAATTCCCCATGTGCCCATGTGTTCAAGTATCTTCCATACTTTTTCTTCTATTAGTTTCAGTGTATCTGGTTTTTTTTTTGTTGTTGTTGTTGCTGTTGTTGATGTTTTTGATCCACTGGGACTTGAGTTTCATACAAGGAGATTAGAATGGAAAATTGGCATTCCTCTACATGCTGACTTCCAGTTGAACCAGCACCATTTGTTGAAAATACTCTCTTTTTTCCCACTGCATTGTTTTAGCTTGTTTTGATGTTTGCTACTGGTTTGCTGTATATTGTTTTTACTATGATTAGGTATGAGCCTTGAGTTTCTGATTTTTTTTTTTTTTTTTTTTTTTTTTTTTTGCCAGGAGCCAGCCCTGGCATGGGTGAAGGGGAGCTGCTTCTTTCTTCTCCTCCTGTCAGTTCTTCTTGAGGTTCTGGGGGGGGGGTGCAGATAAAAGGTGGAAGAGTGCCAGCAGGGGGTAAGACTTAGGTCTTACAAGATTGGCTTAAGGCCTTGAGCCTTACAAGACTTTTAGGGTTGCTGTGCTAAAAGTTTTACTTATCTATGTTAGAAAAGTTCACATACTATGCTACTGTAGCTGACCTTCCATCCATGATCGATCCTGTGGCCAGAAACTGGTGTTTCTGGTACTTGCATCTTAGCCCTAAAACTAGCAAGGAGTTAAGTAAATAACCTTGTACTATTCTAAAATCTTCTTCTGAGAGTAAGAGACTGCAGGCTAGGGTGATTAACACCTACAGCCTAACAGTAAAGGATTGAGCAATGTGGCATTTGTTCTATCTCAGCAGGAACTGCTGGGCTCTAAGTCTGCTAACCTGAGGTCACAGGAAGAAAAGACACATTAAAAAGTTGCTATAGATTTATTTAAATGTAAAAGGTATCCTATGTAGCCATCTGAAAGGAATGGTGCAAAAGTCCTGAGTGGGGAATAGGAAAAGATTCTAACAAACTCAAAATTCTAAGGGAGAAAAAATCTAGGCAGGGGGAAAAGAAAAGGAAATGATGAAGGGCTCCTAACTAATGTCGCCTTTGTTTTTGTCTTTACTACTTATACATCATTCAGAGTACATGATCACATGTTACAAAGTTCATCACAAGTTCACACCAAAATTCAAATCATAAATTGGAATAGAAGTTTACAACACAGAATGTTTACATGAATATCCATTAGGAGTAATTATCTAGCTAGACATTCATTGCCTGTCTAGCTCCACAGGTTTGCAGAAAGTTTGAAACTATAACTTAAGAAATTAGTAAGATTTTGTATAGATAAACCCAGGCAATATTTTCTCTTCTGTCCTGGTACCTATAATAAATTGTGAATTCCCTTTTAGTGACCTTGTTAATTGTTTTACAACTTCTTGGAATGTGTTCTGAGCAGGAGAAAGTCTGGTTACTATCTCTCTTGGGGCAATTAACTGATAACACTGGGAGACAGGCAGAGTTCTCATTACAGTTTTGACTATGGGTGAGGGATCTAATAGCAGTCCCATTATAAAAGAGCTCAATGATCATTGGTATAATTTTAGGAATTCTTATAGGATCATTATTAAGACTTAAGAAGTCATCTATTTGTCTATATAGTATCACTACAGGACAGTACATCTTCGTGGATCTGCAGAGATTTGCTCCAAAGGGGTGTGCTATTGCTTAGTGATTTTTGCATAATAATAATAATAATAATAATAATAATAATAATAATAATAATAATAGGAAAAGCATATTAATAGCAGAAATGTTTCCTAAAATTAGGTCTCCACATTCTTGCTGTCTTGCTGGATGGAGCACACTCAATGCAGATTATATAGTAATCTGAGGCAAGCATTTCAGGATGATCATCTGCTAATTATTAGCTTGTCCTATTATAGCTCCTGACATTTTTTCAAAACTTTTACCATGAAAGAGTATTGAACTTTTGTCAAATGCTTTCACAGCATCTAATGAAATAATTATGTGGGTTTTTTTCTTTGAGTTTGTTTATATAGTGGATTACTTTGATGGATTTCCTTATATTGTGCCTTCCCTGCATCCCTGGCATGAAGTCTACTTGATCTTAATGAATGATTGTTTTGATGGCTTTTTAGATTTGGTTTGTAAGAATTTTATTTATTATTTTTGCATAAATATTCATAAGGGAAATTGGTCTGAAGTTCTCATTCTTTGTTGGGTCTTTGTGTGGTTTAGGCATAAGCTTAATTGTGGTTTCATAGAATGAATTGGGTAGTGTTTCTTCTGTTTCTATTTTGTGGAATAGTTTGAAGAGTATTGGTAAGAGGTCTTCTTTGATGGTCTGATAGAATTCTGCACTAAACGCATTTGGTCCTGGGTATTTTGGGGTAGGAGACTTCTAATGATTACTTCTATTCCTTTAGGAGTTATGGAACTGTTTAGATGGCTTATCTGATTCTGATTTAACTTTGGTACCTGGGTATCTATTTAGAAAATGTCCATTTCATCCTTCTTTTCCAGATTTGTTGAGTATAGGCTCTTGTAGTAGAATCTTGAGATTTTTTTAAATTTCCTCATTTTCGGTTGCTATATTTCCCTTTTCATTTCTGATTTTGGATATTATCTCTGTGTCCTCTGATTAGTCTAGCTAAGGGTTTTATCTATCTTGTTGATTTTCTCAAAAAACAATCTCCTGATTTTGCTGATTCTTTGTGTAGGTTTTTTGTTGTTGTTTTTAATTGGTTTATCTCAGCCATGAGTTTGATTATTTCCTGCTATTTAACTCCTCTTGGGTATATTTGCTTCTTTTTGGTCTAGAGATTTCAGGTGTACTGTCAAACTGATAGTATATGTTTCTTTTGGGGGGCACTCAAAGCTGAGTTCTCCTCTTAGCACTGCTTTCATTCTGCCCCACAAATTTGGGTATGCTCTGCTTTCATTTTCCTGAAATTCTAAAAAGTCTTTAATTTCTTTCTTTATTTCTTTCTTGACCAAGTTATCACTGAGTAGAGCATTGCTCTGCTTCCATGTGTATGTGGGCTTTCTGTTGTTTTTCTTGTTATTGAAGACTAACCTTGGTCCATGGAGGTCTGATAGGATGCACAAAATTATTTAAATCTTTTTGCATCTGTTGAGGCCTGTTTTGTAATCAATTTTGTATTAAGTTTTGGAGACTGTACCATGAGGTGCTAAGAAGGTATACTCTTTTGTTTTAAGATGAAATGTTCAATAGATATAAATTGAATTTATTTGGTTCATAACTTCTGTTAGTTATACTGCATCTCTGTTTATTTTCTGTTTCCATGATCTGTCCATTGATGACAATGGGGTGTTGAAGTTTCTCACTATTATTCTGTGAGGTGCAATTTATGCTTTGAGCTTTAGTAAAATTTCTTTTATAAATTTGGGTGCCCTTGCATTTGGAGCATAGATGCTCAGAAATGAGAGTTTATCTTATTAGATTTTTCCTTTGATGAGTATGCAGTGTTCTTCCTTATCTTTTTGATAACTTTTGGTTGAAATTTGATTTCATTTGATATTAGAATGGCTACTCCAGCTTGTTTCTTGGGACCATTTGCTTGGAAATTTTTTTTCAAGCCTTTTACTCTGAGGTAGTGTGTATCACTGAGGTCCGTTTTCTATATGCACCAAAATGCTGGGTCCTATTTACTTATCTAGTCTGCTAGTTTATCTCTTTTTATTGGTGAAATTGAGCCCATTGATATTAAGAGATATTAAAGAAAAAGATTGTTCCTGATATTTTTGTTGTTATAAGAGGAATTATGTTTGTGTTGCTATCTTCTTTTGATTTTGTTGATAGACGATAGACGATTACTTTTTTGATTTTACTAGGGTATAGTTTCCCTCCTTGTGTTGGAGTTTCCTGTTTATTATCCTTTATAGGGCTGGATTTGTATAAAGATGTGTAAAATTTTTTTTCATAGAATATCTTGGTTTCTCTATCTATGGTAATTAAGAGTTTTGCTTAGTATAGTAGCCTGGCTGACATATTAAGGTCTATATGATACCTGCCCAGCATCATCCTGCTTTTATACTCACGAATGAGAAGTCTGGTGTAATTCTGATAGGTCTGCCTTTATATGTCACTTGACATTTTCCCCTTACTGCTTTTAATAATCTTTCTTTATTTTGTGCATTTAGTTTTTTTGTTATTATGTGACAAGAAGAATTTTTGTTCTAGTCCACTCTATTTAGAGTCTGTGGTCTTCTTGTATGTTCATGGGCATCTCTTTCTTTTGGTTAGGGAAGGTTTCTTCTATAATTTTGTTGAAGATATTTATTGGCACTTTAATTTGGGAAACTTCACCCTATTCTATACCTATTATTCTTAGGTTTGGTCTTCTCATTTTTTTCTGGATTTCCTGAATATTTTGGGTTAGGAGCTTTTTGCTTTTTGCATTTTCTTTGACTGTTGTGTCAATGTTTTCCATGGTATCTTCTGTACTTGAGATTCTCTGTTCTATCACTTGTATTCTGTTGATGATGCTTGTATCTATGACTCTTGATCTCTTTACTAGGTTTTGTATCTCCAGGGTTATCTCACTTTGTGATTTCTTTATTGTTTCTGTTTCCATTTTTAGATCCTGGATGGTTTTGTTCAATTTCTTTACCTGTTTGGTTGTGTTTCCCTGTAATTCTTTATGGGATTTTTGTGTTTCCTCTTTAAGGGCTTCTACCTATTTATCTGTGTTCTCCTGTATTTCTTTAAGAGAGTTATTTATGTCCTTCTTAAAGTACTCTATCATCATCATAGGCTGTGATTTTTAATCTGAATCTTGTTTTTCAGTGTGTTGATATATCCAGGACTTGCCCTAGTGGGAGAACTGAGATTTTTTGATGTTAAATAGCCTTGGTTTCTGTGCCTCATATTCTTGCATTTGCCTCTTGCCATCTGGGTATCTCTAGTACTACCTGCCCTTGTTGTCTCTAATTGAAGCCTCTCCCTCCTGTAGACCTGGTCATGTCAGATCTCCTTGGAGTCCAGTTGTCTCTGTGATCCTATGATTATCAGATCCTCTGGTACTGAGATTCTGGGTTTGTCAGAGCTCCTAGGAGTCAGGTTCCCTGTGTGTCTTGTAGGAGTGGGTGCAGAGACAGTGCCCCAGGTCTGCTCTGGGTGCAGGTCCAAACCAGAAGGAACCCATGCCTCTGGCTGGGAGGAATTCCTGTGTCTGTCCCTGGATCCAGGGAGTCCCTGTTAATTTGGGTGTTGGAGCAGATGTTGTGGTCTCACTTATGATCCTAGTTGAGTTAAAGCACCTGGGAGTCATGCTTCCTATGGGTAATGTAGAAGAGGGTACAGAGCCAGCTCCCCATATCTGCTCCAGAAGCAGGTTCAAACCATTTTTATTAACATTTTTTTAAAATATTAAGGGTTATGAGTTTGTTGACTTTTCCATCTCTTTGTGTTATTATAAATTTTAGTGTTTATTCCTTATTAAAAACTCCTTTGACATTGATATCCTGGATACTAATAAAGGAGATACTTTATTTAGATGATATCTAATTTTTTACTTGGAATTATTTTTTCAGGTCATAAGTGTTTTATTTCAATAAATATATTTTAATTTAGTTTTTATTCCTATTTTTATACATTATATTCCAACCTCAGTTTCCCTCCAACCTCATTTCCCAATCCCCCCACCGACCTTCCTCCTTCCCCAAATCCATTCTTTCTTTATTTCCTTTCAGAAAAGAGCAAGCCTTCCATGTATATCAACTGAACTCAGTATAACATGTTATAGTAAGACAAGGCACATCCATCACTGATATCAAGACTGGACAAGAAAATCCAGTAGGAGGAAATGGGTGCTAAGAGTAGGCAAAATGATCAGAGATATATAACATCAATAGGACTTACAGAGTGGAAAAGAGTTTTTACTAATACCACATCTGAGAGGGCTAATATCCAATATATATATAGAACTTAAGAAATAAGTCATCAACAAACAAAATATCCAGTTAAAAATGGAGTTTTTAATCTAAATAGAGAAATCTCAATGAAGCACTTTCAAATGGCAAAAAAATACTTAAAGAAATGATCAATATCCTTAGCCATCATGGAAATGCAAATCAAAATGACTAAGATTCCATCTTTAATTCATCAGCATGGTTAAGACCATATTTTGTAATATTATTTATCTGTCTTATTCGTCTCTGAATTCATATACTTACTTGTATGACTTCGTTAGAAGTTCATTATCTATTGTTCCCATTAACTTAAATGCCTTATAAAAGTGTTTATTTATATATTTTTATTCTGGCATCTTTTAAACAGCATGCATATTTCTTCTTTTGTAAGTTAGAAAACTATCATGGCTTATTTTTATAGATACAAAGATACTGATGATATTACTTTATTTTTCTTTTTTATTTTTTTAATTGTTTTTGTTGGATATTTTATTTATTTACCATACAGATATCATTTCCTTTCCACATTCCCCCTTCCTAGAACTTCCTATCCCATCTCCCCTACTTTTTTATGTCTTTTATACCATTTTAATTTCATCCATGTATTCAGGTCATTTCTAGATTGAGGGTCTATCAATAAAATAGATGCAAAAAGTCAAGGAACAAGCAATACAATAAACACAAATAGTCAAAAAAAGCAAGAAATTAAACCCAATTATATGAAAACTCCCGTAATAAGTGTTTCTAATGGTTTATCAGGATGATCAAAGTATCTGAGCCTACTTCCCTGTCCTAGTGCAAGTTCATTTTCATGTCTGAATCCTACTTCCTTGTTTTAGCCCAAAATTTAGAATTTTGTCTGAAATTACTTCTTTGGTCTAGCCTAAGATTTAGATTTCTATTTGTTTTTTGTTTTTTTTTCTTTTTCTTTTTTTTTTATTAGATCTTTCATTTACACTTCAGATACCATCCCGTTTCCCCATTCCCCCCCCCCAGAAACCCCTATCCCATGCCCCCTTTTCCTTTTTGCATTTATACATTTTTTTAAGAAATGTTAATCATAGGCTTTATAAGTTTGGTATTGTTCAATCAGAGGTGTAACCCACTACCCAACCTAGATATATCAACTATCTTTGACTGGTGGAGATACATGAAATTCTGCTTCCCTATCTCCCCCCTCTATCTCTCTTTCATCACCTAGCTTCTCCTCTCCTTCTTCGTCTCCTCTTCTTACTCCTTTTCTTCCTCTCAGTACTCCTCCCACCTTAGCTCCTCCTACACATCACCCTTCCTGTTAAAAGGAAACTTTTCTCTCAAAATACAATTAGAGCATAATTATGCCTATTTGTACCAGTGAGGTACAAGATAGTCCTAATACCCAGTCCATCCTTTTGTTGACTAACCAGCACCTCTGTCATCTATCCTAACTAAAACACTTAGTTCTGAACCTGACTTTTTCCTTGGCTTTAGGATGAATGTCAGCTGATGACCATACACTCAGATCTTTTCTCTCAAAGTAAATAGCTATAAGTTTTCAACCCCATCAGAAATCCAGAATGACTGAGTTGACTATAATTGTGGGAAGCACAAAGCATAGCTTCTAAAACTTAGCCAATTTATAGAGACCTCTGAACACCTGGACACTCGCTCTACTTCAAAACGTTGGAGCATCTGTTCTTCTGCCTTCTGGCCCAGGATCATCTGACAGACCTTAGTGCTGCAGAATTATTAAGGGCTGATTACTCTGTCTAGGCAGATATAATCAGTCGACTATTCTGCAAGTGTGTCCTTTTCTGGACAGTAATTTGTCTGTAGAAGGAAAGTGGCAATTCTTGCCTAGTGGCTGTCTCACCACAACTGGAGTAACTCCAAGGATGCTCAATTTCTTCTTAGAGTTTAACATAGGAAGCTGTCCGGAGCAGACAGGTCTCTAATGAAAATGAACATTAATACTGAAATGTTTGTCATGTCATTCACTCAGAAATTCTAAGGATTTCTGATGTTTTGAAAACCAGCTATCCATGTAAGGTAATCTGGACTGTTGCCTGTTAACTCCACTCAGCTATTTCTAAATAAAACATAGAGAACACCCTTATAATAAACTCCAAGTCATGAATTTGCTATAGTCCCTTAACTCACAGGCTGACCATCTCAAATCAGTTAAAAAAGTTAAAGAAGGACTAGGTCTAAGCTTTGTATTCCTAAGTGTGTTTATACTGGTACAATGCCTATGAGAGTAACAATATTCATCTCACTCTTATATCACTAAGAAGCTCATGCCAATGAAAACCTTAAAATTTGTAAACAAAGTAAATTGGTGCCATTTAAGAATTTATATCTTCATCTTGATATTAATTATACAGATTTCTACTAATAGGTTTATGGCTATGCAATAAACCCTAGCTAATCCTCTCTATTCCGACAAAACCACTACTTTTCCCTAGGGAGACAGCCCAACATTTACCACCTTAGTCCCCATGCCCAGGGAATAGGGGCGCTGACTCATCATTAGCTTCTTCAAGCTGATTATGGGTGTTGAGATATTAGAAGAGGAGTGGGGGGGAGAGCAAGTTGACAATCCTCTGATGCTGTGTCTTCGCTGCCTCCAGATGGAATTCACGGACCTCAGAGGTTTGAGCAGGTCTGCCCAGCTTGCTTGTT